>NC_061830.1:7213546-7218546 GCF_019202785.1 Penaeus chinensis
GACAAATAGACGTTTTATTAATGCTTAATAGAAAGATTCCTCAGAGCTTCTAGATGAATAGATAGAATTATTTTATATTATAAATATTTTAAAGATTTTTAAGTGCTTTGTACAAATAATCGGTGTCGTCTATTAATTCGATAAACAATATGCCGGTTTTACCCGTTTCGACTCGATAAGTTTCTCTCATGGAGGAGCTGTGAAGGGAAAGGGAATCGACTGCAAGCTTCTTCTTTTTTTTAGCCTGATAGATAGATATTTTCATCAGGAGGACTTTAAACATAAATAATCAGTCTCGTCCGTTCAGCCTTTTTCAACTCTCTGTCCACTGATGGTTTTCGAAAATATGGAAGGGGAGATAGTCTACAGAAATAGAGAAATCGGACGATTGGCAATTCATGTAGATTTTCGGTTGAGCTCGTTCGGATTAATAGATAGCACTTCGGTTGTTCGACTCGATAGACAGAGAATCATATAAATTTGTTCATTTCTTGCGTGGAAATGTAAACAGGGGCGTCACTTCAGGGGGGGTGCATGGGGAAAAAATATATATTCTGGGGGCCTTTTTAAGCTATAACTGGACCTATATATGTGTAATTTAGCAAAATAAGTTGAAAGTTGTGGCTTTTGAGGGAGGCAAACTAGACCTTTAGAGGGGGGGGGGGTGACAGAGTCTAGGGGGGAGGACAGTTTTCCTCCAAGACCCCTCCTACCCCCCCCCCCCATTGACCTTAAACTGGGGGTAATAAGGCTTTGGGGGGGAGTGGGTGAGAGGGGGTAACGAGGCACTTTCTAAAAGGATTAGTTCTTTTTTTAAAACAAATGGATAAATATTAATATAAAATTCAATGAATAAATGTATAGTTCATCGTTTTATTTTCGTTTTATTTTAGTTGGCTGAATATGATGTAAAGCTAATCGGTCGTTTTTATTGGGCTTGCTGAATAGCCAATCATTTCTCATAGTCTGGTGCGATAGATAGGTAGTCGGTTTTGCTCATTTTGAATTGTTAATCTCCGCTGTAACTGAATGACATTTCCCGTTGATGAGAGAGAAGGAGAAAAACCCTGATGAGACCGATTGAGGGCGAGGGGCCTGTAGTTGCTTATCTGTCCCGGTTGTTCAGAGACAGCATGTACATGGGAATGTGTGTGTATATATTCCTATATATATGTGTGTTTTATATATATATATATATATATATATTTATATATATTCATATTCATATATATATACATATATATGTATGTATATATTTGTATGTGTGTATATATGTGTATATGCAGATATGTGTGTGTATATATACATAATACATATACATATATGTATACTGCGTATACGTATGTATATACATACATACATGCAAATATGTACACATATAGATATTATCTACATATATGTGTGTGTGTATATATCTATATGTATATATGTATGTGTATATATACATATATATTACCAAATATGTATATAAATACGTATATATATATATATATATATATATGTATATATATATGTATATTTGTATATATCTATGTATATGCAGATATGTGTGTGTATATATACATAATACATATACATATATGTATACTGCGTATACATATGTATATACATACATGCATGCAAATATGTACACATATGGATATTATCTACATATGTGTGTGTGTGTCTATATGTATATATGTATATGTATATATACATATATATTACCAAATATGTATATAAATACGTACCGGTATATATATATATATATATATATATATATGTATATACATAAATGCCTGTGTGTGTGTATATATATACATAATATATATATACATATCTATTAATACATACATGTGTGTATATGAATGTATATACATATATATAAATATATATATACATATATACATATATGTGTACATACATAGATGTATGTATATATATTTATATATATGTATGTGTGTGTGTATGTGTGTGTGTGTGTGTGTGTGTGTGTGTGTGTATGTGTGTGTGTGTGTGTGTGTGTGTGTGTGTGTGTGTGTATGTGCGTGCGTGTGCGTGCAAGTGTGGGCGTGTGTATGTACATATGCATGTATGTGTGTATGTGTGTGTGTGCGTGCCTGTGTCAATGCGTGTAAAAATTCTTCTCTCGACGACGGTCTCTTTTTCTCACATATCTTGAGAGCGATCGAAAGGCCTATCTACGCGTCTCGCTCCCTGAAGAAGAATATAAGAAAAAGGCGAATTCCTCAGATGCGGGAAAGGGACGAGGAATCTTCAGGATGATTTCCTCTGAGGACGCTGGCGATCCTTAAGATGTTGACGGAGGATACAGCGCAAGGATGCCTCCCCCCCATCCCACCCCACCAACCCCCCCCATCCCCCCTCCAACCCCCCACCCCACCCCATCCCGGCCGCCTCTCACTTTCCCTTTTTTTTCCGGTGGTTTTGTTATGTATACTAAATTCCTTTTTTCTTTTCGTTGTTGTTGTTGGATGAGAGTTTGTTGGCAGGAAAGGAAAAGTGTAACATGAGAGGATTTGAATTTTTCAGATATAATGTTTTAAGTTTAAATGATTCAGGTGCCTTAAGTAGGTGATCAAGGAAATTTGGAAAGTTTAGAGTAGCGAAAATAAGGAGTGAATTCATGAACAAGACACAAAATATTGCGAAAACGCGCGCGCGCACACATGCACGCACACACACACACACACACTCACACACACACACACACACACACACACACACACACACACACACACACACACACACACACACACACACATACATAAATATGCATGTTCTTATTGGTAATGAAACCTTAAAAGGAGTTTTTAGTCACCTTTGTGTGTCACAGGATATGTAATAGATATATTATGATTTGTTATTGTGTACGCAGTGAACAGGTTTTGAAATGTAGGCCTAGAACATTTCGAAAACTCCGAAATACAAAATGTGTTTTATAATACAATTTACTTGCTCCTGATGAAATCGCGAAACTTCAAAAAAGGGAAAAGTGACTGACAGATGTTTAGCGAATTTCCAACATTTTGGCAATGTGGCAAGGGATTTCTGAAATGCCAAAAACAAATTTCAGACTGAGAACAATATATTTAAAGATTTGTATTGTTTTTTATCTATAATATGGTCATGTCTAACTTTATGCATAATGACTAATTTACGAACGTATAAGCGTTTCAAGTTCTTAGAAGATGATCTTAATATGTTAAAGAGGCAGAAGCCGAAAATTGAAACAGTACAAAATTTGGGCATCTCTTCCTTATATTTCGTTTTCCTTTCGTATTACAGATACACATAACTTTTATAAAAAAAAAAAAAATAATAATAATAATGATCCGACTTATAGGTGCCAAAAGTGCTTCTGGGGGGAAAATGTAGCCATAATCTAGGACAGGGGTTCCCAACCAGGGGTGCGAGACATCATTCCAGGGGGTGCGAGAAGCAGGCTTGTAACTTTTAAGAAATTTCCTTAGTTTAAGAAAATATCAGCACTTTTAAAGATATGATATTTATTACTCTCCTGCGGTCTTTTTGTTTGCTTTTGCAGTGGATTATAGAAAAAAAAGCGCTTCTTTCATTTCTTTGGTAAAACAAAACCGTGGTATCTCCAGTTCCTGTTTTTAGCATGAAACTTTTTTTGAAGTCAGTTTTTGTTAGATGTATTCAAATGTTAATCTGGGATAGCCTTTCTAGTCCATATGTCTGATTTTTTACATATTAAAAAATTAAACTCCTTTCTAAGCGCTTCGAAGCTAGTTCTTGATTTTACTATTTTACATATATTTCAGACAAGAGTTATTATTTTCGTAAAGTTCATTTAAATATCAATATGTGATGTTTCGTGTCTAAAAGTCAGATTTTTTTTTTTTTTTTTTTTACAAATATTTAAAGTGAAATAAATATCTTCTTTTGATAAAATTTAGTATTATTCCACATCTTTTATCCTTGAACAAAGTATAAAATGTAGGGGGTGCGAGAATTTTTTTTTTTTTTTAAGGGGTGCAGGAGTAAAAATAGGTTGGGAACCACTGATCTAGGACAACACAGAATTTGATGACAGCAAAAGGACAAAAAATAAACCCTTTACTATACAACTACTAAAGAATAATTAGTTACCCCGCCAAAATCAAGTTCTCTAAATCAAACACTGATTATGAAGCAATGGAGCACGGCAAAGCACATGGCAATAGATGAACAACTCAGGATACCCTAGCCAACAGTGCCCATGTTTTAACAGCTCGTACTAAGGCTCTCCAGGTTTATATTTTTGTAAACATGTATTCCTTTCTAATAATAGTTAATAGAAATATGAAGGTAATATAGTAATAATGAAAAAAAAAAGAAAGTCTGTGCTGCCACCATTTGTAAAGGGACAATAGAAAAGTGGGAGATAACTAGAATCCTATAAAGTGTAAATTCAGATATTTAGTTCGCAAATAGTACACGGTTAATCACGCGAAGGCAGGATTACGAGGTTTACTAAAGAAATTGCCATTATATTGGCGTTACGAATTTGTGACAGTAATACCTATAATGCCTAGATATAATTTTTGGAACTAATGGTAGTCAACTTATGCTCGTATGATGCTTAAAAATACAAAAATCTCATACCTCACAAGACCACATTGTACAAGGGCTAAATCAAAGATATGATATTAAATGCTAGATCATATTTCAGGAGAAAGTATATAGATATTGTTCTTGCCTAAATCATGATATCCTTAACAGATAAAATCAAATCATGATGAGTATTTGACTATCTTTAAGTTCGACACTTACGGTTGTCTTGGGATTTACGTCATTTTCTTCACACATTATTAGTTAAAACTTTCGACGTATCACTGTCCCTAATAAACATACACTTATAACAGCAAAAATAGGCTAAGAAGAACAATGACATGTTAAAAAGTCCGGATAAGAATTAGTTTTGCAACAGAACCGATAAGGTGACCTTTGAACCCGGTTCTCAACTTCTCACTCGAGTTCTGAGGTCAAGTGCG
>NC_061830.1:7231046-7233546 GCF_019202785.1 Penaeus chinensis
GACACATTAGTTAGAAAATATCTTATCTTGCAGTACATTACATCTTATGTCTGTTGACTTAGTGAATCTGTGATGAAATAATCATATTGTTTATATGAAACGATTTAAGATGCAGTTTATTTGTATGTTTATCTGTTTGTTCATTTATAAACATATATATACATCTATTCATTTTGGCAAATGTAGAGTGGTATAATTAGTATGGATATATATATTTTTAATATATGTGCATATATGAAAAGATACATGCAAATCCCGCTATCCATACACAAATACATTTAAATATCTAATTGTTTATCTTTATTACAATTCACCCAACAGAACATTCGATTTTTTACACGTGTAATAAACACTTGTAGTTCATTTTACACACATTTATCTATTTATTTTCTCTTAAGAGTGCTTTCTCTCTCTCTCTCTCTCTCTCTCTTTCTTTCTTTCTTTCTTTCTTTCTTTCTTTCTTCTTTTTTCTTTTTTTTTTTCTTTTTTCTTTTTTTTTCTTTTTGTAGCCCAACAGGATTTCGAATTTCCTAAACCCGCCAGATCCTGAGACTAAACTTAACGTCTGTCTCAAATCTTGTTTAGAGTCGTTAGAAAAAGGCCTGTGAAGCTCGTTACCCACCTCCCTACCCTGCCCCCTCTTCTCCCCTACTCTCCCCTACCCCCACTCTACCTTACCCAACCCCCTCTGTGATTCGTACCCACTCCTGTTCCTAATCCTCTGGTCCTTACCCCAACCCTTCTCCCTTACCCTACCCCACCCCCCTGACAGCCGTGCCCATCCCAACCCTCTTACCCCAACACTCCCCTACCTTCCCCCAACATCCTTGCCTACCCCTACCCTTGCCCCCCTTCACCCCCCACTTCAACAGTCTCACACGCGTTCACTCTTTACAACCAAAGGACTGACTAATTCAGTCTTCTGGTTACGTTCTCCCTTGTAAAAGATTTACAGAATGAAGTATATTTTTTTTTTCTCTCTCTCTTTTCTTCTTCCTTCCTTTTATTTAATTTCCGTTTATTATTATTACCTTTGGAAAGCTATTACGTTTTGGAAATTATGTGTGAGTATGCGTGTACAATTGCCCAAAAATCGTTTGTTATTGTCACCTTTCAAAAATTAGTACATTTGGATAAATAAGTGTACAATTGCCCGAAAATGCGTTTAAGATATGTTTTGTTTGTTTAAATGTTCCCCTTTTACGTAAACTTCGTATTAATGTCTCACAAACTCATGATTACAGTGAACATATCCGGACAAAAATATTTAATACACGAATTTTCGAGCAGCTAGTCTGAGAACACGTTTGGACGCGCATGCCTTCATATGCACTCAATTCTATTTCACTTTCTCTTCTCTTTTTCATGAGAGTGAGGAGATATAACCATCCATGATATTTGCAAAATGCTTAAATGTCTCGTCATCCCACCTTATCATATGTGCAAATATAATATATCGTTTTTTTTCTCTCTCTCTTCTTACATTCTTCGTGACAAAGACTTCCTGAGATTATAATCAATATCTTGAGGAATTTCTCTCGTTTTTTCTTTAAACAGTAGAGAGGCACATCGTCAGTGCTTTGAGAACTGTGTGACATCACTGATAAAATCACGAAACTAACGTACCATAAACATAACATCTTTGATAAAAATACGGAAAAGAAGTACACGTCTCATTACAGTTGCTCCCATGGCATTACTGATCATTAATCCAGTATGATCTAACATCATATTCTCTGTGCCTTCGAGTTGCTAATTGCATTATCAACAAAGTCATCACCGTTGTCGTCACTGTAACATTAAATCTTGTTGTCTTATGTGTTTTCTTACTCCGATTCGCTTAGGCAGATTTGAGAAATAGAGAAAACAGATAAATTGGTGTTAAGCAATACAACATGATGTATATAAGTTTTAAAATATTATATTTATAAACACAATTTTCTGTTGATTAGAATAATTAACAATAATAATAATTATTATTATAATGATAATAATAATAATGATAATAATTATAATAATAACAACAACAACAACAACAACAACAACAACAACAACAATAATAATGATAATACTAATGATAAATCAATTATTAAATAAAGGTGAATGAAAGTAATCCAGTGTCCGGTGTGAGTTGCCAGCGTTTCTTTTCCTGAGACTGGACACATGATGTAAATATTTATCAAAGAACAATGGCCTGTTAATATAAATATTAACATTATTTATCGTCATCTTTATCATTATTATAATTATAGATATAATTGTTGGTGTTTTGCTAATATTCATTTAATTGAATTGTTTTTTTTGTGACTTTCTTAATGAGATTACGTGAGCAGTTCCTGGTGAATTGTGGTGAAAATCATCATTATCATCATCATCATTATCATCATCATCATCATCATTTGTCGTGTCTTACTGACATTTTGATAAATTATCATTGATTACTATTCTTAAAGTCAATTTATCATCATTATACTAAGCGTTCTATTTTTTTTTTTTTTTT
>NC_061830.1:7261046-7263546 GCF_019202785.1 Penaeus chinensis
CTCTATACGAGGCATATTACAGTTGCAATATTGTGCATTGGGACGCGAGAGGTTTATGCATAATACAGCGGCCTTGTTCTTGTCATCAGCCCACGTAGGCTCTCTCCCTGGGAAGAATTTTGGTGCTGGATTTTGTTGCTTGGTGTCGGTTGAAGGTTCCCTTTCTCTCCTGCGTTTCTCTTTTTTTGTCTTTGTCCCTGTTTTTGTTTTGTTTCTGTCTTTGTTTCTATCTCTGACTCTCTCTCTCTCTCTCCCTCTCTCTCTCTCTCTCTCTCTCTCTCTCTCTCTCTCTCTTTCTTTCTCTCTCTCTCTCTCTCTCTCTCTCTCTCTCTATCTATCTATCTAACTATCTCTCTCTCTCTCTCTCTCTCTCTCTCTCTCTCTCTCTCTCTCTCTCTCTCTCTCTCTCTCTCTCTTCTCTTTCTCTTTCTCTTTCTCTTTCTCTCTCTCTCTCTCTCTCTCTCTCTCTCTCTCTCTCTCTCTCTCTTCTCCTCTCTCTCTCTCTATCTCTCTCTCTCTCTCTCTCTCTCTCTCTCTCTCTCTCTCTCTCTCTTTCTCTTTCTCTTTCTCTTCTCTCTCTCTCTCTCTCTCTCTCTCTCTCTCTCTCTCTCTCTCTTCTCCTCTCTCTCTCTCTCTCTTCTCTCTCTCTCTCTCTCTCTCTCTCTCTCTCTCTCTCTCTCTCTCTCTTTCCATCCCTACATTCATCCGTTTCTACTCTCTCCCTTATCCATCCCCCTTCCCCCACGTACCCTCTCGCCTCTTATTCTCTTTATCGTACTCTATCTCATTTATTTCTTCCCTCCCTCTGTCTCTCTCTTTTCCACCCTCACTTTCTCTTTTCCACCCTCACTTTCTCTTTCTCTCCAATTCCCTTCCACCCTCAGTCGTTTCCTCTTCTTCCCTTCCACCTCCACCTCCTCTTCTCTCCCACCCTCCGTCCTTCCTTCCTTTCCTTTTCCACCCTCTTTCTCTCTTTCCCTCCTTCCTCTTCCTCCCACCCTCCGCCCTACTCTCCTCTTCCACCCTCTCTCCTCTCCTCCCCGACCCTCCGTCCTTCCCTCCTCTTTCCTTCCACCCTCTCTCCTCTCCTCCCCGACCCTCCGTCCTTCCCTCCTCTTCCCTTCCACCCTCCCCTTCCATTTCCTCTCCTTCCTATTGTGTCTCTCCATCACTAACACTAATCGTCCACTTTGCCCGCCACTTTATGTCCTTATTGGCACACCTGTTATGGTACTTCCGACCTCCGCGTATTGCACATCAAGTGATACCGTTATTTTCGTGTAGACTGTTCGGCAAGCTGGAGTTATTGCAACTGGAGCTTGGTCGCGATAACATTGTCTTTTTGTTATTATCATCATTATTATTGTTACTATTGTTTTTATTAGTGGTGGTAATTGTAGCAAGTAGTGGTAGTAGGACTGAGAGAACGGAGGTTTAGTTCTCTTCGTCATGACAGCAAAGCACATGGCGTAAGAGGGAAAATCCTACAAGAAGATTGTCACGACGTTGCAGTAGAACGAAACCCCATTGCCTCTGAGAGACGCAAGACTCACCTATCAACGACAAGCGCGCCGAATGAGGCAAGACTTGTCCTGCAGGAAGCGGTCGAGGATTTTCGACATGAGGACAGTGGGGATTCCTCAATTTCCGATTCATTGATATTGGGTGCACAGCGTCTATGGGACGAAAACTACCAGTAGTTTATAAGATAGAAATGTAAATATAGATATCAAATTTAAGGAGTATTAATAGAAAAGTGGGTGCACTTAAAGATAAAGATAGTTTCCCGACATTATCTTTTTTAAGGAGATGGGGTCCTAAGGTCAAATCTTACAATGGAACAATCGCTGAATTGAGATAAATAACAAGCAAGGGACTATATGATTTAATTGTCTAGGTGTAACTTAACCTGTCGTTCTTTCTTTTGCATGCTTGAAGGAGCCAGTTTGTATGCATTTTTGTGTACTGACCTCATATTCTGTCCCAACCAAATAAGACAACTCATATTCTCATAAATCTTTTAATCAATTAGTCGAAATATTTAATAGCTATCTAATATTTTGAAAGAGGAAAATGACAAAATTATAATTACTAGTTTCCCCGTCATAAAACACAAACAGTATCCTTTCGAGAGTCAACTAAATATCCCAAGAGAGAGCCAGTTTTGAAACGTGACCCAGAAATTAAAAGCTGCCATAAGGCTATTGTTCTCCCTCGGGAAAAGACTACAAACTATAGTGCGTACAAGCTCGGAAAAAGAAAAAAATTGGCCGTCTCTTTTTAGTCTCATCAGAATATGCTATTTTTAGAATTTATTTACTTTTTTTACCTCATTTTTCTTCGGCATTTTAATTATTTTACACCATGTTTTATTGTTTTATCAGTAATTGCCAGTTTTTCTTTTTCTTTTTCGAAAATTGCATAATACGTTATTGAGTATGAGATTGTAGTGCCGAAAATGATAAAGTATGCATCGTATTTGCAGTATAAAGATTATGAT
>NC_061830.1:7266046-7268546 GCF_019202785.1 Penaeus chinensis
ATCTACTGTTAGATAGATAGGTAACTTATTGATATTTCTTTTTGTTCTTTCACTTTCCTCTTCCTCTTTTGATTTTTTTTTTTTTTTTTTTTGTACGATGTTTCGACATTTCTCGTCTTTCTTGCTGTTCAGTAAGTTGAATCGCCATTGCTAGTTATATGCACGACAATCGCCACGTAACAGCGCTAAGGACATTCCCAAATCAAAAGCACTCTCATCTTCCCTTGTCCAGTTGTTATTGGTTTCGCCAAAGCACTCGCCAGTAGTTTCTCGCCTACATCTTCGAGACGCCTTCGAGACATTCCTTGCCTTCCACCCCTCCCTTCCTCCTCCATCCCCACTTTCCCCTCCACCTCTCCCTCCCCATTTTCCCTCCTCTCTCCCCTCCTTCCTTCCTCCCTTACTTCCTCCTTCTTCCCTCCTCCTCCTCTTCCCTTCCCTTATCCCTACACTCCTGTGGAATTTGGCACTGACGTTAAAGGAAGAATGAGTTGGCATGCCCTACAACTGGCACTGTCCTCGCTCGTCCGCTCTCCTCATCTACCATAACCCTAATTATTGTTCAAGTCCTAGGTCATTCTCCTATTCAATGCTACTCCCTTTTCCTCCTCCTTATTCCTAGTTTTTGTGTATTTCCTCATTCTGTCTCGCTCTCTCTTCCCTCTATCTACACGTCATGATTCCTTCTCATCCCCTCCTTTTTTTTCTCTCTTATCCACTCTCCTTGTTCCCTTTCCTCTATTCCTATTCCCTGTTCTCCCTTATCTAGCCTCTCTCCTCCCCCATGTTCCCTCCCCATCAAGCCTCCTTCTCACTTCATACAACTTCCCTCATTTCCCTCTTCCCTCCCTTCCCTCCCCATCCTTCCTCCTCCACCCGTCCTTCCCCTCTGCCTCCTCCCTTCTCACTCTCTTCTCCGTTGCTGTCCACTGTTCCCATTTTATCCGACCTCACCCTTTCCCTTCCTCCTTCTCACCTCCTCCCTTCTGTTACCCCCCTGCCTCCCTTCCCCCACCGACCTATCCCCTCCTCGACCCCCCTCCCCTCCCCATTTCTTCTTTTTCCCCCGCCCCTCTACCCCCTCCACCCCTCCTCCTTATTCCCTATCAACCGAGACAAATAGTCGAAGCTTCCCTCATCTCTATCCCTCCCCCCCTCATCACCTCCCTCCCTCCCTCCTCATCTCCCTCCCTCCCTCCTCATCTCCCTCCCTCCCTTCTCATCTCCCTCCCTCCCTCCTCTTCCCCCTACCTCCCTCCCTCATCACCTCCCTCCCTCCCTCCTCATCTCCCTCCCTCCCTCCTCATCTCCCTCCCTCCCTTCTCATCTCCCTCCCTCCCTCCTCTTCCCCCTACCTCCCTCCCTCATCACCTCCCTCCCTCTCTCTGCATCTCCTTTCCCCTTGAGAGATTGCCTCCTTTTGCCTTCCTCTTTCAAGCCGGCGGGATCAGCTAAGGAACTCGTCTATACTACGCTTTTTGTTGTTTAAAGGGTACGAGAAAGGGGTAGGAGGAGGGGGAAGAATGGGGGAGAAGAGAGAAGGAGGGGGAGGAGGAGGAGAGGAGAGGAAAGAGGAGGAAGAGGGGGAGGATGGGGAAAGCAGGGGAGGAAGAGGGGGGGAATGGGGAAGAGTAAAGAGGAGGAGGGAGAGAGGAGAGGAGGAGGAGAATGGGGAGGGGAAGGAGGAGGAGGAGAAGAATGGAGAGAGGAGAGGAGGAGGAGGGGAAGGAGGAGGAGGAAAGAGGAGGAGAAGGAGGTGGAGGGGAGAGGTGAAATAGGAGGAGGAGGAGAATGAAAATGGGGAGGGGAAGGAGGTGGAGGAAGGAGGAGAGAAAAGGTGAAATAGAAGGAGGAGGAAAATGGAGAGAATAAGGGTGTAAAGAAGGAGGATAGGAGGAGGTAGAGAAGAATAGGGATAGAAAAGGAGTAGGAAGGGAGTGTAGGAGGAGGAGGAGGGGGAGAAGGATACAGGAAGAGAAGGATAAAGGGGAAAGGATAGAAAAGGAGTAAGTAGAGAGGATAGAAGGAGGAAGGGGGAGAGGAAACCGGAAGAGAAGAAGAATGGGGAGAGGAAAGAAGTAAGGAGGGAGGATGAGGAGGGAAAAGGAACACGAAACGATTAAGAATAAGGATTGGTTGAAGGAGTAAGAGGAGGAGAAAGGGGAAAGGAAAGGGGGATTGGTAGGTCGAAGGAAAGAAGGTGGATAGGGTAAAGGGTGTGAGAAGAAGAAAAGGAGGTAGACGGAAGGAGGGAGACTGGCAGGAAGGAGGAAGATGGAGGAGAAGGGGAAGCTAGCCGGAGGGAGGAAAGGATGGGGAAGGGAAGACTAGCTGGAGGGAAGGAGAGATGGAAGAGAAGGGTAAGGAATATAAGAGGAGAGAGAGAGGGATAAAGAGGGGGAAATAAGTAGGTGGAAAAGGGGGGGGGTGAGGAGGGGAGAATTAGAAAAAAAGTTAGGGAGGGATGAGCAAGGAGAGGGATAGGGGTAGGAAATGGAGG
>NC_061830.1:7271046-7273546 GCF_019202785.1 Penaeus chinensis
ACACACATACATACATATATATATATATATATATATGTGTGTGTGTGTGTGTGTGTGTGTGTGTGTGTGTGTGTGTGTGTGTATGTGTGTGTGTGTGTGTGTATTCATGTATATATATGCATATATATATATATATATATATATATATATATATATATACATTCATTTATTCATTTAAATTCTATTAGTGCATATTATCAATGGTTTAAAGGATAGCTGTAGGCATGTTCTTTATTACTAATTGAACCTTTGTGTATAGTTAAAAAGTTAGTGATGTAACGAGAGAGAGAAAAAAAATATGTTATCATTATATATATATATATATATATATATATATATATATATATATATATATGTATGTGTATATATATATATAATATCGATATTGCTAATTACCAACAGCATACGTAAAATGGTATGTTTGATGCTTAAAAGGGACACTAGCACAGCGATATTCAACATAACCTGGAAATTTCACGTTTATTGCAACTTTACAAGTAGTAAATATTGAAAGTTTTTTTGTTTTTTTTTATGTGCACATTCACTATTTTCGCCTCCTTTCAGCACTCTGGGTCGCACACATGAGGAAAATAGTACAACGAGGGATAATAACAAGGAACATCCTCCAACTGCAACAACAAAACAACAGCAACAATTACAACAACAACAACAACAACAACAACAACAACCAGTAGTAAACATTCCCCAAAACCTTACATACTGTCCTTTTTTTTTTTTTAACTATAGATATAGTCCCGTATGCTTCGCTTCCCATTACCTCAAGACTCCCAAAAGGCCCACAGGCATTTCAAAATAAAAAAAATAAAAAATAAAAAGGAAAAGAGATTTACGAGTCAAAGTCCCTCTTTACGTTCACATGTTTGTTGCCCATCCGGGACCTTCTGCGCCGTCAGGAAGATCTTCAGGGGCCTCAGGAACAAGGAGACGGAGATGACGAGATGGCTCCCTGGCGATAGCGGACTGAGGGGAAGGAAGGGGAGGGAGGGGATGTAGGGAAAGGGGGGGGAGGGGATGTAGGGAGAGGGAGAGGGGAAATAGGGCAAGAGGGAGGGGGTAATTGGGAGAGGGGGAGGGGTAGTAGGGCGAGGGAGGGGGTAATTGGGAGAGGGGGAGGGGTAATAGGGCAAGGAGAGGGAAAATAGGGTAAGGTGGAGGGGTAATTGGGCAAGGGGAAGGGGTAATTGGGAGAGGGGGAGGGGTAGTAGGGCAAGGGGGAGGGGGTAATTGGGAGAGGGGAGGGGAAATAGGACAGGGGGGAGGTGTAATAGAGTGAGGGGGAGGGGTAATAGGGCGAGGGGGAGGAGTAAGAGGGTGAGGGGGAGGGGTAATAGGGCGAGGGGGCGGGGTAATAGGGTAATTGGGAGAGGGGATGAGGAAGGGTAATTGGGCGAGGGGGAGGAGTAATAGGGCTGTGGGGTAGGGGTAATAGGTCAAGGGACAAGGGAAATAGGGCGAGAAGAAGGGGAAATGGGGAATTTAGGGGAAATTGGGAGAGGAGGAGAAGCTGAAAAAAATACGTGGGATGAGAAAGGTAATGAAATAGCAAAAGGTAAAGTTAATAGGGACATTGAGGATAATAGCGGAAGAACAGGGAACTAAGGAAAATAAATAGTGTGAATAAGGGCGAACAGAGGAATAGCAGGAGAGGGAAAGGGAAACAAGAGAAAAGTCAAATATCAAAGAAGAGAAGAGAAGCAGAGAAATGTAAGGGGAAGACAGGAGATATATGAGAAGGAAAGATAAATAGATGAACGAAAGAGTAAACAGGGAAAGGGAAGTGGAATAGGGAAAGGAGAGGTTAAGTGGTTAAGGATGAAGCCGATTGCCGAGTGAGGTAGAATGAGGGTCTAAGAGAAGGAGAGAGAGGAAGTAAGAAACGCTGAGAAAAGGGAAGGGGAAGATTGAGACTAAGAAGAGGAAACATAAAAAAAGGATAAAAGAGAGACTGAGTGGGTGAATGAGCGAGTGAGAGAGAGAGAGAGAGAGAGAGAGAGAGAGAAAGAAAAAGAAAAGAAGACAGAGACTGAAAACAGAATAAAACAAAAAACAAACGAATAAGGGAATGAAAAGGAGAAGAAGATAAGATTTAAGAGAAAAAAGTGAGACTTGACATGTCCAAGAGTGATGGAGAGAGATAGTAATGGAGAAGGAAGCAGGTAAAGAGATACCGGGAGGGGGGGGGGGAGAGAGAGAGAGGGGAGGGGGGGAAGGGCGGAGTTAAGGAGGTACGGGATACAGAACATGTAAATAACAACCATAAACATACCATCAACGGTTTATCAAGATTAATGTCTCGGAATATATAGATAAGGGATCTGAGCTTTACAGATGCTTCCAGGGAGAAAAAAAGGTGTTTGTTAAAGCCTTTATTTATTTCCCCTAAAAGAACGACGTGTATTTATGTCGCTGTTTGGTTTGTTTTCGTACATTTTTCTCTTTCTGACGTGGCATAAGGGAAAAATTTATGAAATCTATATTT
>NC_061830.1:7306046-7308546 GCF_019202785.1 Penaeus chinensis
ACTGATGAGATTTATAATAACATTGACAAAAATCAGGTAAATTTACTCACATTATGCGACCTTTCTAAGGCTTTTGATAGTGTTAACCATGAAATTCTCCTTAGCAAATTAGTAAATCATAAAATTGATACCTTTTGGTTTACAAGTTATTTATATACAAGGACCCAATCGGTAAGAATCAATAATAGTATGTCATCAAAACAAGAAGTACCTTTTGGTGTTCCGCAAGGATCTATTTTAGGTCCGATCCTATTTACAATTTTCATAAATGATTTATCAACAATAGCAAATAACTGCCTTCTAGTGCAGTACGCCGATGATTCACAGTTTCTTCATAGTGATTCAGTAAACAACTTAAATACATTAATAAGAAACGCGCAAGATACTCTAACACAAACAAAACTATATTTTGACACTAATGGACTTAAACTAAATCCACATAAAACTCAATGTATATTCATAGGTAGTCGGCAGAACATTGCTAAAATTCCCAGTGACACAATCATAGAATTTGAAGGCTGCTCTATCAAACCGAGCACTTCAGTGAATAATCTAGGAGTACAAATAGACAGATTCATGACATTTGAACCACACGTTGACAAAATACACAGGAAAGTAGTGGGTACCCTGTTATATCTTAATCACATACGAAATCAGATCACTACTGAAACTAGAATCTTGGTTGTACAAACTCTAGCTCTAAGCATAATTAACTATTGTTCAAACATCTGGGGTTCGACTAACAAAACCCAGATGCAAAAAGTGCAAAAATTACAAAATTTTGCTGCCAGAGTAGCACTAGGTAATATCAGTAAACTTGATCACATCACCCCACATATCAAAAAATTAAAATGGTTAAAAGTTCACTTTAAATGCAGCTATGACACATGTTTATTTATTTACAAACTTATTCATGGGAATTATCCGAATTGGTTGATGGCCTTGCAAACCGTAGGGAACACATCAGGTGTCCAGACACGCCAAGTAAATTCCCTTTTTGTCAAGAGATCGAATACCAATACAGGGGCACGACAAATGGAAATACGTGGACCCAAGTTATGGAACATGCTACCAGATAATTTAAGAGGCATTAACAACTTCTGTAATTTTAAAATGAAATTAAAAGAACACTTCTTAAATATTCAAATGTAAATATATATATATATATTTATGTAAAGAATAACCATTGTAATTTAATGGAATAAAATGTTTTGACTTTGACTTTGACTCTCTCTCTCTCTCTCTCTATCTATCTATCTCTCTCTCTCTCTCTCTCTCTCTCTCTCTCTCTCTCGCTCTCTCTCTCTCTCTTTCTCTTTCCCTCCTTCTCTCTTTCTTCCCCTCCCTCTCTCCTCCTCCCCGGCCCCTGCTCTCTCTCTCTCTCTCTCTCTCTTTTCCTCCTTCTCTCTTTCTTCCCCTCCCTCTCTCCCTCCTCCCCCGCCCCTGTCCTCTCTCTCTCTCTGACACGTGTCTCCTGCTAATACTCTCTGACAGCACTTCTCCTTGGCTGTTGCCGTCACTGAATTTCCAAACCGCTGAAGGAAAGGCTATTGTTTACTATATACAAAAAATGGAAGACTATTTTATTTCGAGGAAGAAGGAGACGATGATGGAGGGGCAATAGGAGAAAGAGGATGAAAAAGGTGCATAGAGGGAAGGAAAGAAGTGGTATGGAGAAAAGGTATAGGATTGAGGACGGATGAAAGGGAAAGGGAAGGGGAAAGTGATTGGGAGAGGGGGAAGGGAGAGTGGGAAGGGGAAGAGGGGATGGGAGAGAGGGGAGAAGAAAGAGAAGAGCGGAGAGGAAAGGGAGGAAATGGGAGGGGACAATTGGAAGAGAGGGGAAGGGTTAAAGGAGAAGGGAAGAGGGGAAGAGGGGATAAGGAGAGGGGAAGTGAACGAAAATGTATGATGGGGAGCGTGATGACTGCGGCGAGTGAGTGAAGGGCAGAGGGAGAGAAAACAAAAGAGAATCACATACTCCAAGGGGAGAAGCGAGGAGCGAGACAAGAGGCAATTTGTGACCGCAAGGAATCATCATGCTTTTGAAAATGTTCTTCCGTGCGTCCTCGTGGGAGAACAGTCCCGTGTGCGGCGCAAGCATGAACAATGGGACAACTTAAAGGTAATGAACAACATGTAATGCTGAAAGATGCGAATGTTTCCATTTTTCTGGTTTCTAAGTAAGGGAATCTTTTTTATTTGGTTTTTATTTTTGCGTGCGTGTGTGTGTGTGTGTGTCTATGTGTATTACACACGTAATGGTGTGCATCTGGTGTGCCTAAAACAAGGACAATATAAATCAAATATAATGAATCATTTATAGATATGAAATACTGAAATCTAATGAATCGTAGCCGAAATGACATATGTTGAAATTCTGATTTAACAGAAAATAATGAGTCACCCACAAAATACAATGAAACTGTGATGAACCAGCGATGAAACAGCACACTATGACGAATCTTTAAAATATCGAAACACAATAAACCAATAAAAA
>NC_061830.1:7318546-7326046 GCF_019202785.1 Penaeus chinensis
GTTTTCATCGTTAACAAGTAAACAATATCCTTATAACGCCAAAATCACAACAGATAATCCCCTAATTATTTTATCAACTGCTTTATTTCTATCAGCGCCTTTAAAGTTTTATCAATACATCTTTAATCAGTCCCATGGTGGTCCGATCAACCTTGTATCTTTACCCATGAGGAAATAGTCGCTTTACATTGTCGTTAATGTTGCCTCAATGTTCAATGGCTTCGGAATCTAAGTACAAGGAGAGAAATGTCGAACAGAGTGTAAAAACATATTTATGAAAGGAAGTATAAAAGATCGAAGAGAAATGCAGAAAAGGGACGATTTTTTAAAAGACAAATAAATAAAATACAGAGCAAAATTTAGGAGAAAAGAAAACCATCAAGCTATGATTTTTTTTTTTTTTTTTTTTTTTGAGAAGTATAGGAAGACGAAAAAAATGGGGGGAAAAAGTCAAGAAAAAAAGAGAGATAAATAAAGGGAAAAAAAAAGGAAAAAAGACAAGACAGTGAGGCTATGGAAGGGAGACGAAGCCAATGACTAAGGAAAATGGTGTCTCAGCAGATCCCGTCTCGGTATGGTAGCCCAGCCAAAGTCAGAACTGCACCATGCATTTAGACGGCCTAGTTTAGTGTGTGGCGAGCCCCTGGGACGTGGCGGGTTACCTTGCTGGAACACTGACCGATACACTGTGTTCCTGGATGTACACTGACCACGTGTGCACCGCTTGTGATGAGGATTTCGAGTCCCGCTCTTTAGTGTTTAAAACTGTGTCGTTATTTCATCCTTTGGGGGAATATCCGATCTGGATTCATCCTTTGGGCCGGTTATATATGGTAATCACATTGTAGTGATCTGTAAATCGCATAAAACTGATCACATGTTAATCATATTATATTGACGATGATAATGACGTTATTATCTCACAGTTTGATCGGATTAATGCATTGATAATTTGATCTATAGGAATCTTGCATTACCGTCTTTCATTCCTAGTTCATCGTTTGTATGTATCGCCTACCATCGCCCATAAAACGTATGTATTATACTTATTTCAAAATGCCTAATTCATATTCAACACATTTCACCTATTATCACAGTAATTGATCACAAAGTTATATCATTTACGTGCCGTTCACAACCTCCCGTCTCTCTGCAGCATATGATTTCGACATTTGTGTCAATTACTGTCACAGTCATAACTTTTTTCTTTTTCTTTTTTTTTTTTGCCTCGTCATGCCACCTCAACAGCCAGTCCTGATTTATGACAGCGCATGCGATAATTGATAAATGTAAAATGCTTTAGCAATTGCACTTAAACATGAAGGGTCGTCAGGTATTTCATATAAATTTCCCTTTGCTGTGTTGGTTAATCAGATTATCTCTCTTAACCCCCATCAGCAGTTTCGTATTTGAGACGTGCACTATGCTTTATGTAACTATATCCATATGTGTATAATGGTATGCATAGGTATGTGTCTATATATACAAATGAGCGCGCGCGCGTGTGTGTGCGTGTGTGTGTGTGTGTGTGTGTGTGTGTGTGTGTGTGTGCGTGTGTGTGTGTGTGTGTGTGTGTGTGTGTGTGTGTGTGTGTGTGTGTGTGTGTGTGTGTGTATGTACGCATATAAATAGAGATAGATAATGTATATGTTCACATATAAACACGCATACACACGTAAACACATACATATTTACAGATATATGAACGTCTGTATGCATTCGTGTCTCTGTGTTCAGCCATGGAAATCGCCGACAAAGGGAATGGAAGAGAGAGACAGAAAAGATCCAAAAGGAAGCCAAGGAGACGGAGGTTGCAAGCATGTTTATCCTTTGCAGCATCTTTGTTCCTGTTTGTGTGAGTTCAGCAAGTGTTATCTCCGCGTATGCAAAAGATTTGATCTCCGGTATTGCTTCAGAAATTCTTCCCGCAACAAAAATATTCCGGAAACCTCTTAGATGGAAAAAAACAAACATATATCGCTGATTCCAGATTCCGATAATCATTCCAAACTTTTTCATGCAACGCTGGTCAATGCAAGCAGTGATATATTTATCATATTTGATGAAAAAAGGACAAAAGAGCTGATCACTGACGATACAATCATGCCAATACTGTCAAGAGGGGGGGGGGGAGCGGAGGGAAAGGGAAGGGAGGAAGGGGGGGGGAGATCTAGTGAAAGGGGCAGGGGAGGGAGGAGGGAGGTCGAACAAAAGAGGGAAAGGAAGGGGGGAATGAGATCAAGTAAAAGAGGGAAGAGAGGAGGTGGGTTACGATTTATCACAGGGGGAAGGGAGGAGGGGGGAGGTCGAGTGAAAGGGGCAGGGGAGCAGGGGGGAGGCCAAGCAAAGGGGAAAGGGAGGAGGGGGTGAGATCGAGTGAAGGGGGTAGGGGAGAGGGGGGAGGTCGAACAAAAGAGGGAAAGGAAAGAGAGGAAGGGGTATGAGATCGAGTAAAAGGGGGAAGGGATGACGAAATCGAACAGAAAGGGTGGGAGAGGAAAGAAAGGAAGGAGGGAAATCAAGCAAAAAGGGAGACGAGGAAAGGAGGAATATTAACCAAAAAAAGAATAGGAAAAATCGAACAAAGGGAGAAGAGAGCAAAGGCAGAAAGGGAGAGGAGAAAGATCGAGCAAAAGGAAGCAAAGGGGAGCAAAAGGAAGCATGAAAAGTGCATGATTCCTCAGACGAGACACGAAGAGCTAATTCAAGACACAAAGACGCCGAGCTTGACGACCCAATAAAGGAACTTCTACAAGATCTCCTGCGAGACGACCGGCAGAACTCGGAAGGGACGGAGGCTGACGGGGTCGGGGGGAGGGGAGGGGGGGGGGGCGAGGCTCACAGCGGTCGGTGGGACAGAAGTTGAGGTTGATAAGCCACGGGGTTGACAGAAGCTGAGTTTGACATGGGACGTAGGTGGCAGAGGGTGAGGTTGCCAGCGGTCGGTCGGACGGAAATTGAGGTTAACAGCGTTCGGGGTTGAAAGAATAAGAAGTTAACAGAAGTTGAGGTTGATGGAGTTGGAAGTTTATAGAGTTCGATACTGCATAATCCGAGGCTGACAGAAGTTGAGAGTTACAAGTTCAAGGTTTAAGAAGTTCAAGGTTGAAAGGAATTGGAGATGACAGAGATCGAAGAAGACAAACTTTGAGATATTTAATCCGGTACAATCCACCGCGCGTATAACACAGCAACGTACATAAAACAAGAAAACAAAACAAAAACAAAAAATAAGAACAAAAAATTGAAAATCAGTACTGTTGATATACATTTCGCTGTGTTTTCTGTCACGAGCATCCGAAGCCGAGATTGGTCTAAGGAACTTATGCGTCGGAAAAATGCAATATTTGGGACGCTGAAGGTAGCGGGGAAGAGGACGGAGGAAGGGAGCCTGCGTACATTACTTCCGGGGAGCTTTACGAGTATTTGGAAAGCTGTGTTAGTTATATGAAGGGAGGAAATAGGGCGAGGGAGAGAGAAGTGGGTGGGAGAGAGGGAGGAAGAGGGACTGAGTGAGAGAGAAAGAGAGGAGGGAGAGAGAAAGACATAAGGGACGGAGAAAGAGAAAAGGGAGAGAAAGAGAGAAGGGAGATAGAGAGAGAGAGAGAGAGAGAGAGAGAGAGAGAGAGAGAGAGAGAGAGAGAGAGAGAGAGAGAGAGAGAGAGAGAGAAAGAAAGAGAGAGAGAATATGAGAGGTAGCGGCAGAGAAAGAAAGAAAGAGAGAGAGAGAGAGAGAGAGAGAGAGAGAGAGAGAGAGAGAGAGAGAGAGAGAGAGAGAGAGAGAGAGAGAGAGAGAGAGAGAGAGAGAGAGACAGACTGACAGGCAGACACATAGAGGAAGATAGAAAAAAAAACGAAAGACAGACAAACAAACAATCAAACAGAACCAGACCAAGAAAACAAAACTTAAAAAAAGAACAAAAATATATCAAGGACTTCTACAGGACCGAAAAATACACCATAGTCTCCTACAGGATAATCAGCAAAGTGAGACCGAGCGGAGAATTACATGAGCCTTAAAGAAAGGGGGAGAAGAGGGAGAAGAAAGAAAGGGGGAGAAGAGGGAGAAGAAAGAAAGGGGGAGAAGAGGGAGAAGAAAGAAAGGGGGAGAAGGGGGAGAAGAATGAAAGGGGGAGCAGGGGGAGAAGAAAGAAAGGGGGAGAAGGGGGAGAAGAAAAAAAGGGGGAGAAGGGGGAGAAGAAAGAAAGGGGGAGAAGAGGGAGAAGAAAGAAAGGGGAGAAGGGGGAGAAGAAAGAAAGGGGGAGGAGGGGGAGAAGAAAGAAAGGGGGAGAAGGGGGAGAAGAAAGAAAGGGGGAGAAGAAAGAAAGGGGGAGAAGAAAGAAAGGGGGAGAAGGGGGAGAAGAAAGAAAGGGGAGAAGGGGGAGAAGAAAGAAAGGGGGAGAAGGGGGAGAAGAAAGAAAGGGGAGAAGGGGGAGAAGAAAGAAAGGGGGAGAAGGGAGAAGAAGAAGGGGGAGGAGGGGGAGAAGAAAGAAAGGGGGAGAAGAAAGAAAGGGGGGAGAAGGGGGAGAAGAAAGAAAGGGGGAGAGGGGGAGAAGAAAGAAAGGGGGAGAAGGGGGAGAAGAAAGAAAGGGGGAGAAGGGGGAGAAGAAAGAAAGGGGGAGAAGAAAGAAAGGGGGAGAAGGGGGAGAAGAAAGAAAGGGGGAGGAGGGGGAGAAGAAAGAAAGGGGGAGAAGGGGAGAAGAAGAGAAGGGGGAGAAGAAAGAAAGGGGAGAAGGGGGAGAAGAAAGGGGAGAGGGGGAGAAGAAAGAAAGGGGGAGAAGAGGGGAGAAGAAAGAAAGGGGGGAGAAGGGGAGAAGAAAGAAGGGGGAGAAGGGGGAGAAGAAAGAAAGGGGGAGGAAGGGGGAGAAGAAAGAAAGGAAGGGGAAGAAAGGGGGAGAAGAAAGAAAGGGGGAGAAGGGGGAGAAGAAAGAAAGGGGGAGAAGAAAGAAAGGGGGAGAAGGGGAGAAGAAAGAAAGGGGAGAAGAAGAAAGGGGGAGAGGGGCAGAGAGAAAGAAGGGGGAAAGGGGAGAAGAAAGGAAAGGGGGTGGAGGGGAGAAGAAATAAAGGGGGAGGTAGGGGGAGAAGAAGAAAGAAAGGGGGAGAAGGTGAAAAGAAAGAAGGGGGGAAAAGAGGGGGGAGAAGAAAGGGGGGAAAAGAAAGGAAGGGGGAGAAAGGGGAGAAGAAAGGGAAGGGGGAAGGGGGGAAGAAAGGAAGGGGGGAAAGGGGGAAGAAGAAAGAAAGGGGGGGGAGAAGAAAGAAAGGGGAGGAGGGGGAGAGAAGAGGGGGGAGAGGGAGAAAAAAGGGAAAGGGGGGAGAGGGGAGAACGAAAGAAAGGGGGGGAAAAGAAGGGGAAAAGAACGAACGGGGAGAAGGGGGAGAAGAAAGAAAGGGGGAGAAAAGGGGGAGGAGAAAAGAAAGGGGGAGAAGGGGGAAAAGAAGAAAGGGGGAGAAGGGGGGGAAGAAAGGAAAGGGGGAGAAGGAAAGAGAAGAGAAGAAAGGGGGAGAGGGGGGGGGGAGAAGAAAGGAAGGGGAGGGGGGGAGAAAGAAAGGGGAGAAGAGAAAGGGGGAGAAGGGGGGGAGAAGAAAGAAAGGGGGGAGAAGGGGAGAAGAAAGGAAGGGGGAGAAGGGGGGACAGAAAGGAAGGGGGGGAAGGGGGAGAAGAAGAAAGGGGAGAAGAAAGAAAGGGGGAGAAGGGGGAGAAGAAAGAAAGGTAGGGAGAAGGGGGAGAGAAAGAAAGGGGGAGAAGGGGGAGAAGAAAGAAAGGGGTGGAAGAAAGAAAGGGGGAGAGAAGGGGGGAAGAAAGAAAGGGGGAGAAGAAAGAAAGGGGAGAAGGGGGAGAGAAAGAAAGGGGGAGAAGGGGAGAAAGGGAGGAGGGGGGAAGGGGGGGAAAGAAAGAAAGAAAGGGGGAGGAGGGGGAGAAGAAAGAAAGGGGGAAAAGGGAAGAAGGGGGGGAGGATGGCGGGAGAGAAAGAAAGGGGGAGAAGGGGGAGAAGAGAGAAGGGGGAGGAAGGGGAAAAGAAAGAAAGGGGGGAGAGGGGCGGAAAAGGGAAGAAAGGGGGAGAAAAAAGGGAAGGGGGAGAAGGGGGAAGAAGAAGAGGGAGAAGGGGGAGAAAAAACGAAAGGGGGAGAAAGGGGGAGAGAAAGGGAAAGGGGGGAGAAGGGGGAGAAGAAAGAAGGGGGAGAAAAAGAAAGGGGATGGGGTGAGAGGGAAAAAGGGGAAAGGGGCAGGGGTAGGGTAGAAAAAGAAAGGGGGAGAAAGAAAAGAAAGAAAGGGGGAGATTTAAGGGTGAGAAGGAAGGGGGGGGAAGAAAGAAGGGGAGAAGAGGGAGAGAAAGAAAGGGGGAAAAGGGGGGAGAAGAAAGAAAGGGGGAGGGGGAAGGAAAGAAAAAGAAAGGGGGAGAAGGGGGGAGAAGAAAGAAAGGGGGAGAAGGGAGAAGAAAGAAAGGGGGAGAAGGGAAAGAAAGGGGGAGAAGGGGGAGAAGAAAGGAAAGGGGGAGAGGGGGGAGAAAGGAGGGGGAGAAGGGGGAGAAGGAAAGGGGGAGAAGAAAGAAAGGGGAGAAGGGAGAGAAAGGGGGAAAGGGGAAGGGGGAGAAGAAAGGAAGGGGGAAAATGGGGGAGAAGAAAGAAAGGGGGAGAAGAAGAAAGGGGAGAAGGGGGAGAAGAAAGAAAGGGGAGAAAGGGGGAGGGGAGAAGAAAGAAGGGGGAGAAGGGGGAGAAGAAAGGAAGGGGGAGGAGAGAAGGGGGAGAAAAGGGAAAGGGGGAGAAGAAAGAAAGGGAGGAGAAGGAGGGAGAAGAAAGAAAGGGGGGGAAGAAGGGGGAGAAGAAGGACGGGGGAGGAAGGGGAGAAAAAGAAGGGGGAGAAGAAAAGAAGGGGGAGAAGGGGGAAGAAGAAAGAAAGGGGGAGAAGGGAGAAAAGAAAGGGGAGAGGGGGGAAGAAGAAGGGGGAGGAAGAAGGGAAAAGGGGGAGAGAAAGAAAGGGGGAGAAGGGGGAGAAAAGATAGGGGGAGAGGAAAGGAAGGGGGAGAAGGGGGAGAGAAAGGAAGGGGAGAAGGGGGAAAAGGAAAAAAAGGGGGAAGAAGAAAGAAAGGGGGAGAAGAAAGAAAGGGGGGAAGGGAGAGAAGTAAGAAGGGGGGAGAAGGGGGAGAAGAAAGAAAGGGAGAGAAGGGGGAGAAGATACTCACGGCCGTCGAGGGAGTCAATTGCCAGGCTGAAGAAGGAACAAGGCTACCTAACACGAAATAGATTATCTCAGAGGATGTAAAAGAGTGAAAATTACGTTAAAAAATAAATGAATTAATAAATAAACAGCGAGAGATTGGATGTACATTTTCAGATCTTGAGATTTACAGACGTGATATAAAGTATTGGAAAAATATGATAAGGATAATCAAATCATCGTCATCATCATCATTCTCATCATCATCATCATAGTAATAATAATAATAATGATAATAATAATAATAACAACAATAATGATAATAATAATAATAATAATAATAA
>NC_061830.1:7331046-7338546 GCF_019202785.1 Penaeus chinensis
TTCAGACCATAAGTAGGAACAGTTAGTGAATTCTTGCAAAAAAAAAAACGTCTACATATTTGATTACAATTACACACGCTTAATAATCGACATTACAACGAAAAATCATAAGCCACAAAAACACAAACGTCAATATTATTTTACTGTTCAGAATACTCACACTGCGTTGATAATTTTTCCACATTAGAAAGACGAGCTATAATATTAGAATACAGAATCTCACTTTTAATTAAGGTCATGTAAACATTCATAACGAAACAGCTACAAGAGATTTCACTATATCCAGATATTATCTAGATCTAAACAGGATTTCATTCCGACTCCACACTAACTAGGTCTGACCTCCTGTGAACGGATTTTGATGGGATGTGTTTACAATAAACAACATTCACTGGGTACGCGAAGTTAGAGCAAGTAATGAAGGGAATAGTTCACTTCACTCCGCTGAATCACAAAGCTCGTGTTTACATGACATATGTTGAAATTTTGGGGCATTCTCATAATTACCCTCATTTGCTTCCTAATTCACACTCACACACACACGTACACACACACACACACACACACACACACACACACACACACACACACACACACATACATATATATATATATATATATATATATATATATATATATATATACATATATATATATATTATAAATATATGTGTATGTATATATATATATATATATATATATATATATATATATATATTTATACATATATGTATATATATATGCATATAGATATATGCATATATATATATATATATATATATATATATATATATATACATATATGCATATATATATATATATATATATATATATATTTATATATTATATATTTCTACTATGGTAGAAAAAAACACAATAAATCTAGTTTTACATTGCGGTTTTTTTGTACCGTACATATATTTATACATATATATATATATATATATATATATATATATATTTGCATATAAGTATATATATATATATATATATATATATATATATATATGTATATATATATTTATACATATATGTATATATATACATATACATATATATATTTATATACATATATATGTATATATAAGCATATGTATTCATATATATATATATATATATATATATATGTATGTATATAAAGATATATATATATATATATCCCCGTCGCGACGGTCGTAAAAATGCCTGCGCTCTGACTGCTGTCTCGTGCCCGAGAAAACGACATATCGCCTTGAGAAGTCAAACGCAGGTGTCGGAGGGGAAGTCACCGCCGTGGCACAAGTGTTAGCGAGCCGAACCGCGATTGACTAGGAAGGGCATCCAATCAGGCAAGGGTGACAATGCCGTATTACCTCTCAATAGTGAATTGAAAAAGGCCTATGTGGAATGAATGACTGCTTATATATATATATATATATATATATATATATATATATATGGATTTATGTATGAGTGTATATATATACATATATATGTAAACATATATATTTGTATCAATACACATATATATATATATATATATATATATATATATATATATATATAGTCATTTATCTATATATACATATGTATAGTGAGATAGAGAGATAGTGAGATAGAAATATGTATGTAAATAAGTATGTATGTATGTATGTATGTATATACGGAAGTATGTATGTATGTATGTGTGTGTATGAACTACAGCAACCTGAACAATAAAAACAAAATAAATATACATATGACTTCTACGACGCTGTATTGCTTTGTAAACGTAATTTAAAGCGTTAAGTATATTCAGTCTGGGTTAATTGTCTGGCAGATCGGCTTCAAATAACCTTAATGAGTTCCGACTTTGTGATATTTTTAAGCCTCTTTTTTTCTTAGGCCTAAAGTGGATTGCGCGCCTTCAGGTTCACTCTGAGAAGAAAAGAATGAAATGATCAGGAAAAATAGGAGATGAATAAGAATATATGAGAATATGAGAAATGAAAGAATGTGTTTAATGGAGATTTTTTGAAAAACGTATGCGTGGAGCGTCTGTGTTCAGTTTTAAGGGCGATTTAATCGGCTTATATTCTGTGCCTTAGAGAGAGAGGGAGGGGAGGGGGTGGAGTGAGGAGGAGAGAGAGCAAGGGGGGAAAGGAAATGGGCGTAGCGGAGAAGAGGGAGTGAGGGAGAAGAGGAGAGAAGAGAGAAGAGGAGAGAGGAGAGTGAGAGAGAGAGACCGAGAAGAATTGAGGGGAGAGAAAAGGGAAAGAGAAGATGAGAGAGGAGAAGAAGAGAGAGGGAGAGTGAGAGAAAGAGAGAGAGAGAAGAGAGAGAGAGAGAGAGAGAGAATATGAGAGAAGACGAGAGAGAATAAGAGAGAAAGAGAGAGAGGAGAAGAGAATGAGAGAGAATGAGAGAGAAAGACGATAGAGCGACGAGTCGCTCAACGACTCTCGTATTGCATTTTCAGCATCCGCTTTAATTGGCAATATAATCCCACTTTGTTCTTCACTGATGTCTTTCTTTCTCTTCTCTCTCTCCTCGCTCTCTCTCTCTCTCTCTCTCTCTCTCTCTCTCTCTCTCTCTCTCTCTCTCTCTCTCTCTCCCTCTCTCTCTCTCACTCTCTCTCTCTCTCTCTCTCTCTCTCTCTCTCTCTCTCCCTATCTCTCTCTCTCTCTCTCTCTCTCTCTCTCTCTCTCTCTCTCTCTCTCTCCCTATCTCTCCCTATCTCTCTCTATCTCTCTCTCTCTCTCTCTCTCTCTCTCTCTCTCTCTCTCTCTCTCTCTCTCTCTCTCTCTCTCTCTCTTCTCCTTCTCCTCCTTTTGATTCTTCGTCTCATTCTGCTGCTTCTTCTTCTTCTCCTCCTTCTTTTTCTTCTGCTTTTTCTTCTTATTTTTCTTCTTCTTGTTTTTCTTCTTTTTCTTCTTCTTTTTCTTCTTCTTCTTTTTCTTCTTATTTTTCATCTTCTTCTTTTTCTTCTTTTTCTTATTTTTCTTCACCTTCTTCTCGCAGGAGTATCAGTAAAAGAAATCGCCTCTCTCTCTCTCTCTCTCTCTCTCTCTCTCTCTCTCTCTCTCTCTCTCTCTCTCTCTCTCTCTCTCTCTCTCTCTCTCTCTTTCTGTCTGTCTCTCTCTCTCTCTCTCTCTCTCTCTCTCTCTCTCTCTCTCTCTCTCTCTCTCTCTCTATCTATCTATCTTTCTCTCTCTCTTTTGCCATTTTTTTCATTACTATAAAAAAGAGAGAAAATATACATAAACAGTCAAATAGAAAGAAAAAAAAAGAGAGAGAGATAAAGGTGGATTTTTTTCCGCGAAAGGAAAGAATAAAAAGAAAATTGGAGAAACCGACACGTGTGCAGATTAGCACTGATTGATTGATTGTTTTTATAATTGATATTCCATCCGTTACCTGGCGTTTCTTCAGACTCGAGGCCGTATTTATTTGCTTGTTTGTTTGTTTTCATTTGGTTTGCTACTTTAGACTCTGGTAAATGGGTTCTGTTTTTTTTATTTTTTATGACTGATTATTTTTATACCATCCTTTTTTTATACCTTTTTTGTCTGTTTTTTTGTTTATCTTTTCGTGTTGTTTTTTTTCTGTTTATTGCCTCTTCTTTTCATTTTCTCTTCCTCATCAGCTTCTCCCAGCTTATTTCCTTTTACTATTCTTCCTCCCTATCTTTCTGTTTATTTTTCTCCTAATATTTTCACTTCTCCGTCTCTTCCTCCTTCCTATTATTCTTTCAATTTCCTTTATTCTCAACTTCCTCCTCCCTTTCCTCTTTCTCCATCTTCCCCTCCTCTACCTTTTTCGTTCTTCCATTTACTCTTCCCTTAACAATTGCTCACCTCCTTCTCTATCATTTTTATTTTCTATTTCCTCTATTCCTCTCTTTTATTTTTTTATATTCTCCTGTTTATCCCCTTCCTACTCTTTTTTTTCTTCTTCTTCTCTTCCCTTCTACTCCTCTGAAGCCGTACATTACGTGACTTGTATCCTGTTTTTCGCATCCTTTAGGACCCCCTCCCCCCTCCCCTCCTCCCCAACTGTTCCCTCTACCTTCCCCTCCCTTCCCAGTCCCCATCTTCCCTTTTCCTTCTTTCCCCTCCCTTCCCCTACCCCTTTCCTCCCCTGCCCCCCCTCCCACCCTTCTCCGGCCGCCCCTTACCTTCTCCCCCCTCAACTGACCTCCCCGGCCCTCCACTGTCTTCCCCTCGCCTTCCCTTCCTTACCCTGCCTTCCCCTCGCCTTCCCTGCCCTCCCCTGCCTTCCCCTCGCCTTCTCTCCCCTCCCCTGCCTTCCCTTGGCCTTCCCTCCCCTCCCCTGCCTACCCCTCGCCTTCCCTCCCCTCCCCTGCTTTCCCCTCGCCTTCTCTCCCCTCCCCTGCCCTAATCCTCCCCCTTCCCCTTCCCACTAACTCCCTACATCTAAAAAAAAATCGGAAATTATTACAAAAATCTGACATTTCCATTCGTGTCTCAACTTTTGGAAAGGACTTGTATCGAGAAATGAGCAGGTCTTAAGCTTTCCCCTCTTTTACCCTCTTCCCCTGCCCCGCCCCTCTCCCTTTTCCCTCTTCCCCTTTCCTCCTTTTACCCCTTTTCCCCCACCTCTTCCTTTTCTTTTTCGTTTTACTTATTTCTTCCCTCCACTCTTCCTTTTATTCTTCCGTACACTTTCCACCCTCTATTTCCTTCCATTTTCCTTTCATCCTTCACCTTCCTCCTTCCCTCCCTCCCTCCCTCCTGCCCTCTCCCTCTTTCTCTCTATCTCTCTCTCTCTCTCTCTCTCTCTCTCTCTCTCTCTCTCTCTCTCTCTCTCTCTCTCTCTCTCTCTCTCTCTCTCTCTCTCTCTCTTTCTCCCTCCCTCCCTCTCTCCCTCTTTTCCTCTCTACTTCACTCCCTCTCTTCCTCTCTTCTTCTCTACTTCCCTCCCTCTCTCCCTCTCTCCCTCTCATCCTTATTTTTTTTTTTTTCTCCCCGCCTCTCCCTCCAGGAATATTTATCGTAAATTTGGACGGCCCGGAGCTCAAAGGGCCAAAGGAATGCTTGAGGAAGATTACATGTAATGCAACCACCGGGAAGATTCTCCGTAAACATATAAATAAGTTTGATGCGGGACACCCTCCACCCCTACCCCCTTTACCCCCCCTCCTCCCCCTCCTCAACACCCCACCCTAATTTTGAGATTACGTCACAGACCGTAAGAGAGCCTGGGGTAGGGGGGGAGGGGAGGGGGAAAGGGTAGGGTGGGGCGAGGGAGGATAGAGAGGGGGAGAGTGGTTGGAGGTGGGGAGGAGGGTAAGAGGGGAAGGGTGGTGGAAGGAGGGGAGGTGGAGTGATGGGGGGGGAGGGGGGAATAGGGATAGGGGGAATTAGGGGAAGGGAGTGGGGGGGAGTAGACAGATTAGGGGTAGATCGTTTATGCTCCCTGGAGATTTATACGGGACAAATATTTCTTCCTTTTCCCTTCCACTCTCTTCCCTTATTCTATCGATTTAATTTAGGAGTAATTAGGATGCACTTGTTTTAAAATCTAGAGCAAAATTACCATCATTAAATGGGACAAAATACCGAAAATACTAAATATTCTTTCGCACCTATCCTTTGTTGAAGTATACACGAATTTCACAACAAATAAACAAAAAGAAAAAAGAAAAAAAAGCGAAGAAAAAACAAACAAAAAAATCGAAAAGTGTATAATACATGCATATATACGATACTCCTATAATGCAAAAACACCCACAAATAACTTCCTCATTAATTTTACAGCCTCACATTCTGCCAACACTTTTACACCGAAACCAGACAACTAAATAACACGTGAATTACCCCCAGCGAGAGGTTTTAACAAGAATTTGGCACTGGTTCAAAGACGAAAATTTGGACCATTAAGGGAACATCAGGATGAGAGAATTATACCGCCAATGGCACTATTACTGTACAACAAAAATTATCTATGATATATAGTCTTATTCCCTCTTCTCTCTCATATCATCTGTCTACTTTTTCATTGTACTGGAATTCATCGGTTATGTAGTCTATCACTGCAATTAGTTTAACATTTAATTTCGTTCAAGTTATCGTGTTTTTTATATCTTTATTGCAATGGAGGATATTGCATTACGAAATATGCTATTGGTCTGTGGTATAAAAAAATATATATATAATTTCTAAAAAGCGAGTAACATATGCAGAGGGATTATGGGTAATTAAGAACAATAAAACTATAAACTATGAAGTGAAAAAATACAAATACGAAAAAAGAAAAAAAAAAAATCAAGAAAACTAAGGATAATCATTATTGAAAGAATTACGCACTTCCTATTGAACCCAACCCACGCATCACGATCTAACAGGAAAACAAATATGTAAATCAAAGAAAAAGAATTGAGAGTTTTGTTTCCGAATTTACCTTCGTTGTTAAAAAGAATCTGGAATTTGCATCCATTGGCTTTTACGACCGCAACCTGAGCCGGAAATAGTCGCTATTTAATTGAACATACAATGGATGTGCTTACTACCGCTGCTACCTGAAAACAAAAGGACAATTACCTGAATATTATTTTTCTCTCTAATGGATAATACAAATTCATAAATAGCCCCCCCCCCCCCCCGACCCCTTTGTTTGGCGTTTGCAAATTGCAGGTTTAAAAGCACATTCTTTTCAGACCAGCTGTTAAAGAAAGTAGCCTGGAATGTCAATATCACGACGGAACTTAAAAAAGCTAAATGATTTTGTACACCAACCATAGGCTATGAACACTACTCAAAATTCCCCCTGACCATCCATCATTTCTCAACTTTATACCCATGCACCCTCCCCCTCCCCCTCCCCCCATAAAAAGAGGGTGAAAAAAAGAAAAATACATACATTTTCAAGACTCACTGAATATCACAGTGTCCAATATCTTTTAAGTTCCCAAAGGAAGGTTATTCGTATGCAACCTGCAACTGACCTGTTCTGCATATGAAAGTTAAACACAATTAGGTATTCCCCCTTTGGTGACTTTATTTTTCTCTCTTTTTTTGTTTCTTTTTCTTTCTTTTTTGACAGAAGCCCAACACAAATGATTTAGTTTGAATGAAAAAAAATCGAACGTGTTCCTGCACTATTCAATCACTGTGTGATTATAATGATTATAAAGTCGAATACCTGAAGAAATTTAGGTAAAACAATACACTATATTATCAGCATTGAGTCGAAATATATTATCAGCTTTAAGATTACCTGGCAATGTATATTAGTTTACTTTGACTTATCTGGCCCTTGTTTTTGTTTCACATACCATCTAAATTATCATTTCGTTTCGGCCAGAATTGATTTATTTATCCACTTTTACGTAACGAACATGGCCATCGTTTATTAAAGATTCTAAAGAGTTTACGGATAACAAGCATATTTAATTTTCCTTTTATATTATGTATAATGCGAAGGAATTGCTTTCTTGGTCGAAACACGAATGAGATTGGATATGTGAATAAACAATTAATAAAGATAATTTATTCACCTCGTCTCTCTCTGTCTCTCCTC
>NC_061830.1:7343546-7348546 GCF_019202785.1 Penaeus chinensis
TGGAACAAAGGTGAAAATATAGCCATCAAAAAAATGAGAAGACGCGATCATTTATTTTCAAATTATAGTTTTCTGTCAGGCTCGCGATAACTAAATGCCCGGATTGTTATTAAAAGATAATTATGATTCCCAGAGGCAAGAAATACAATGGACTTTTCCTTACTCACTGTCTATCTTTTTCAGACTATAAGATTAAGCAGAAAAAGAGGTGTATCTGATATGTATAATAAGAATTATATATAAGAATTGTCACCAGTTCTATTATTAGTATCATTAATATCATCATTTTTATTATTATTATTATTATTATCATTATTATTAGCATCAGCAGCATCATCGCCATCATCATCATCATCATCATCATCATCATCATCATCACTATCATCACCATCATCATTACCATTATCATTATCACTACCATCATCATCATCATCTATACTATTACTATTAATATTATTAGTAACATTAATATTATCATTATTATCATTATCATTATCATTTTCATCATCAACATCAGCAGCAGCAGCTTCATCATCACCATCACCACCATCATCATCACCATTATCACCACCATCATCATCACCATTATCATCATCATCATCATCACCATCATCATCATCATCATTATTATCATCATCATCATCATCATCACCATCATCACCATCATCATTAATAATATCGTTTACATTAATATTACTGTTATCCTCATCATTTGCATTGTCATGAAAATTGCTATTAATTTAGTGTATATCTTCCCTATTCCAACGGTATCATAATAACTGCAGTTGGTACATTAATTGAATTCTAGACTGACTTTTTCATTAAAAAAGAAAAACGAAAAAAAAGAAAATAGTAATGGCACATATTCGCTAAGAGCATGGAATTATTACCTCATAAAGATTAGCACACTTAGCTGATTAGCATAGTGAAAATAGTTAAAATGTTATAGGCCTATATTCACTCTATCTCCCGCTTCCTCAAGTGTAACGATAAAATAAATGCAAATCAAACAGTTTTCAGCAAAATATAATGAAGCATAAAATCTGATCATAGTTCCGGAGGTCATCTGGAGATACGATCTTTCTGTCACTTTTTTCCTTTCCTTTTTTGAAAGTGTCAATTATTCAGAGTCTTTATATCGTTCTGTCTGTTTCGTTCTTTATAAGTTTTCCCCCTTTGTCTCCTTTTCTCTCATCCCCCCTCTTTCTCTTACCCCCCCCCCTCTCTCTCTCTCTCTCTCTCTCTCTCTCTCTCTCTCTCTCTCTCTCTCTCTCTCTCTCTCTCTCTCTCTCTCTCTCTCTCTCTCTTTCTCTCTCATACCCCTCTTCCTCCCCCCCCCCCTCTCTCTCTCTCTCTCGCTCGCTCTCTCTCTCTCTCTCTCTCTCTCTCTCTCTCTCTCTCTCTCTCTCTCTCTCTCTCTCTCATCTCTCATCCCCCCTCTTTCTCACATCCCCCCCCCCCTCTCTCTCTCTCTCTCTCTCTCTCTCTCTCTCTCTCTCTCTCTCTCTCTCTCTCTCTCTCTCTCTCTCTCTCTCTCTCTCTAATCACAGAGAAAGAATGAGACGAATTTTGTCTAAGCCAGAATTAGGATTATTGCGAATTAAACTTCTGTCACGCATGCCGATGCTCCATCTTGCATTTAGTGATCCTAATTGGTCTTGGGGTAATTATATGAACAATTTCCAGGTCAATATAATTAATCTTTTGTCATTATCTTACTTCCAGAGCTTATGGTTTTTAAATGATCTTAATTGCTAATGTCCCTTTAATTTTGTGAATTATTACTTTTTTTTTTTTTTTACTTTCGTTTACATATCTATATAGTATTCACTCTTGGTGTATCGTTATTAGTTAAATATTTGACTTTTTCGTAAATTTTAATATAAAGGCTTTTTAATGAAATAATGTGATTTATTTTTTCCCCTCAATCTCTTTTTCCTGGAAAATCACGGTACTGTATTATCAAGTTGGAAAATTGCTTTTAAATGATGACCTAATTACGCAAATTACAAATCACTTGACCTTGCAATGTGATCAATAACACTTTCTGTTTTGCACTAATGAGCCTGCAGCGTTATTACCTGTATGGACACGGAACAAAGAGAGTTGTAGGAGCAAAAAGAATGAGGGATAATTTGTCTCTGTTTAAGAACTACAGGACGTTTGTAATCGTGGATACGTTATTGTGCAAGAGGGTAAAAAGGGTCTTTACAATTTCAGTGTTTTGTGTGATCTTTTTTATGATTTTATGTGTTTCTTTTTTTTACGTTCGTGAAATGCGAAGTGATTGTGTCTGTTATTTATTGTTCTACGATTGAGGTTTACATTGATCAGTTATGCATGTCCTCTGTTAAAAATCCGATTTACATTCTATGGCAAGCTAAACGGAAAGTATTTATTATTCAAAGAACTGAACTAGTATACCTTGCAGACCTTTATTATTTATTTCTATACTAGGAAAATGTTTACAAATAAAACTTTCACGTATGCATTTAAACTATCATAACCCCGTACCATGCATGCTAACTGCACACATGTACAAGGTAAACTCTTTTTATTCATCTATTTCAGAAAAAAAACATTACTTGACTGTCAGACAACAAATGTTGGAGCAAAATTGTGGAAATATAATAGCTTGGAAAATTTATAGTTGTGTGTCATATACATCACGCTGGTCCGAATTAGTGCTACTGCATGTGTTCGGATCTCGTGAATGTCCGTTTTCGAAATAACTAGGAACTGATATGTGAGTCCCTCTGTTCGAGAAAAATATAGCGCAAGATAAATATTATGTGATCTCGCATACACACATATACACGCGCGCGCACACACACACACACACACACACACACACACACACACACACACACACACACACACACAAACATACTTTATGTGCGTATGTGTGTGTTTATATATATATACTACCGTATCTATATATCTATCTATCTGTCTATATATGTATACAAGACTCACCCACTACCGTATATAGGTTTGACTTACCCAATATACGCAAATCCGCACGTGTGTATTCATGCACACACACACTTATATGCAGGCGATTAGTGTGTGCATTCGCGCATTTGCATATAATGGGTAAGTCAAACCTAGATACGGTAGTGGGTGAGTCTATCGTCGACTTGTATACATATATAGATAGATAGATACGGTACTGATCGCGAGTTGAGAACCACCAACAATGATTACCTAGACAACTGCTCCCCTGGAGAAGGATCATTGTTCAGCCACCCCAGTATAAACTGAATGATGTCAACACGGCGCCACATAGACGTTAAACAGCACCAGGATATTCAAGGATGGAAAACTATGAGCTCCTCGTGCCAGGGTTACGGTGAAGCTGCTGGCAGTGGTTTCTGTAGAAGACGTTTATCAATCCAGCTGGTAGTTCACGGCAGATGCAGAATATGTCTGGCGGAAGTTTAGTCCTGCTAAACAAACGGCAGAGATAGCATTGCTAGTTAGATGGAACTGTGAACAAAGAAAAAAACTTGGGGGCCTTTACTTTGCTTACTTGATAGTTCCTGACCACATCCCAAATATGATTGTTTGGTAAGCCACGGCTGCTCAGCCCAATGATCATTCCATTTCGTGAATGAGTTAATATGTGTACATATATATCTATCTATATTATATATATATATGTATATATCTATCTATATGTGTATCTATATATATATATATATATATATATATGTGTGTGTGTATATATATCTATATATATATATATATATATATATATATATATGTGTGTGTGTCGGTGTGTGTGTGTGTGTGTGTGTGTGTGTGTTTATGAATATGTATATATATATATATATATATATATATATATATATATATATATAATATATACATATATTTATATATATATATACATACATATATGTATACACATATATATATGTATAAGTATATATGTATGTATATGTGTGTACATATATATATATATATATATATGTTTAGGCATATATATATATATATATATATATACATATTTGCGTGTTTGTGTGTATGTTTATATGTATATATACATTTATATATATACATATAATATACATATATATGAATACAAATACATATATACATATAATATATATATATATATATATGTATGTATACAAATACATATATATATATATATATATATATATATATATATATATATATGCATGTATGGAAGTATTCGCATGCATAGAGGGCAGGATTAAAGGAAAACGGATTATATTAATAACAGTTTCTAACATCATCGGACATAAATCATGCAGTTTCAGAAAAATCAATAAAAGCAGATCGTTAATCGAATATAAACTCTCTCAGCCATGGATATTTAATTGCAGGCTCGAATTAAATTTTCTTCGACTAAAGGATGTGGGAGAGATCTGAGAGGTTGTGAAATATGATTGTAAATGAATAAAGATTGGCGAATAAGAAAAGAAAAAATCCATGTCACTTAAATTATCATACGTTACGATGGTGTGTGTGTGTGTGTGTGTGTGTGTGTGTGTGTGTGTGTGTGTGTGTGTGTGTGTGTGTACATATAGTTATTTATTTATTTATATGTGTGTGTGTGTAATTCTTAACATTTACTTTTTTGTTTGTTTTGTTTTCATATTATCACTAGAGAGACATTCATAACGTGGAATCAGTTTCAAGCAGCCACTGTACAATCCATGCCCATACCTTGGCCCTTTACATGAATGATACAGGTCTTTTAGTAGACCATCAGTGGGACATGATGGTATTAGTAGTAGTAGAAATAGAAATGGACATAGAAGTAGTAGTACCGAGTGCCACTATTACATTCATCCTTAGGCTGCTAGACATTAGTAAAGTACACCATCATCAATATTATCCAATTCCCTTTGTCTGTCGGTTTGGTTGAGGTATGTCGACGACGTCTTTGCTCTCTGGCCTCATGACCTTACCCTGTTCTCTTATTTCCTGAGGCAGCTGAACTCTCTCTCTCCTTCCATCCGTTTCAA
>NC_061830.1:7356046-7358546 GCF_019202785.1 Penaeus chinensis
TTGGTTTGTCGGTCTTTTTGGAGACGTGTTTGAGTTTATATATCCGTTCAGATTTTCGTTTCTAATTCGCTCGTTCTGGGAATGGGTAGCGGTTTCTGCTCGTTCTGTCTCTCTCTCTCTCTCTCTCTCTCTCTCTCTCTCTCTCTCTCTCTCTCTCTCTCTCTCTCTCTCTCTCTCTCTCTCTCTCTCTCTCTCTCCCTCTCTCTCTCTCTCTCTCTCTCTCTCTCTCTCTCTCTCTCTCTCTCTCTCTCTCTCTCTCTCTCTCTCTCTCTCTCTCTCTCGCTCTCTCTCTCTCTCTCTCTCACTCTCTCTCTCTCTCTCTCTCTCTCTCTCTCTCTCTCTCTCTCTCTCTCTCTCTCTCTCTCTCTCTCTCTCTCTCTCTCTCTCTCTCTCTCTCGCTCGCTCTCTCTCGCTCTCTCTCTCCCTCTCTCTCTCTCTGTTTGTTTGTGAGTGTGTGTGTGAGTGTGTGTGTGTGTGTGTGTGTGTGTGTGTGTGTACGTGTGTTTGTGTGTGTCTATCTATATGTCTATCTATTCATCCATCAGTCAGTCTATCTATCTGTCTATCTAAATCTAACTCTCGCTATCTAAGCGATCTCACTATCTATATTTCAGTTTCAAGAAGAAAACACAATAGCGTTTTGATAAAAGGCCAGAAAAACCTAGTATACATACAACAGAGATACTGAAATATTTAACAAAAGTTTATAAATTCTCCTGGAGTTCCTTATCACGTCTGAAGATAAAATGTACGTAAATTACGAAGTTGATATCTGTCTATCTGTATGCTTACCTAGCGATCTCTTCCTTTGGCCTTTATGTCTGTCTGTCTACATATCTATCTATATGTCTGTCGATGTACTTATCTATATAATTCTTTATCTATCTGTCTATCGATGTCCCTATCCATCTACCTCTCTATATATCTACCCTCCTCTCACCTCTCACTAATAGTTCATTATATCTATTTGTTTACTGATGTACATACCTTTCTATCTATCTGTCTATCGATGTCCTTATCTATGTGCCTCTCTGTCCATTTGCCCTCCTATTTCTCTCCAGTATTTCAGTCTATCTATTTACCTATTGATATAACTATCTTATAACTCTTTATCTTTCTATCTGTCTGTCGATGGTCCTATCTATCGACCTCTCCATCTAGTTGTTCACCCATCTCTCTTCAATGATTCAATATATCTATTTGTCTGTTGATGTACATATACATACCTCTCGATCTATCTATCCAACTATCTATCTACCTCTCTATCTATCTGCCCTCCTGCTATATCTCTTCAATCATTCACATAACCCGACACAGATTTCGTTCCTGTAAAATAACTCAACAAAAATGATATCAAATCCCTCCAACCCTCCGACACACTTCGCGAAATTGCAGTTGTTGCTACTGCAGGATCAGCTTGCAAAATATATGCCATGGATCGCGTTGTCTGTCTTTGTTAATCGTACAGTAAATCTCTAAGAATAGGCCATACGTCCTGTTTGTCGGCGACCCACGCCTTTGTCTCCATATTTCTTGTTCTTTTTTTTCTCAACTGGTCTTCCTCTCTCTAGTTTTATTTTGCGTTTTATTCTTTTTCTATTCTCTTTCCTCGTTTTTACGTTTGTCTGGTTTTTTTTTTTTGTTTTTGTTTTTTTTTACTGTTCTTTCTTTTTTATTATTTTTGTTTGTGTTTTTTTTTTTTCGATACTTCTTACTACATTTTCGTAATCTCCCTTTTCAGTATCTTTCTCCCTTCTTGCTTCTCATTACTCCCTTTTCATCTTCCTTCTCTCTATTCACTTCAGCCAACTCACTTCTCGTACATTCCCGTATTTCCCTCCTCCATCTCCCTCCTCCCTCTCCCTTTCCCATTCTCTCCTCCCCTCTCCTCCTCCACCTCCCTCCTCCATCTCCCTTTCCCATTCTCTCCTCCATCTCCCTCCTCCATCTCCCGCCTCCATCTTCCTCCTCCTTCTCCCTCCTCCATCTCCCTTTCCCACTCTCTCCTCCTCTTCCTCCCTCCTTCTTACTTCTCTTTAACTCCCCTCTCCTCCTCCACCTCCCTATCCCTTCCTCCTCTTCCGTCTCACACCTTTCTTATACATTCCCTCCCTCTTACGCTTTCGTTAGCACTGATAATGATGGAAACCTTTATTAGACTATATAATCCCATCCCGATCATGCATTTTACCGTGAATTATCATGCAATAACGCTCGGTAATTCCCCAAGGTAGGTTGGACAACTCGAACCAATTCTCTTTTTAACCTTTCTCATTTCCTCTTCCCTCTTTTCATTGATTATATTTCCTTTCAACCCCTTCCTCCTCCCCCCTAAAGAAAAAAAGATATATCCCACCTCTATAGCATTAAGATATGCCCTATCTATCTATTTTTATTAGCACCGTACAATCTTTCCCTATCCATTTTCCACACGATATATAGACGTGACAGCAATAGGTGTTCATAACCGAACCAAGAAATTTATCGCCTTCGGAGTATA
>NC_061830.1:7396046-7398546 GCF_019202785.1 Penaeus chinensis
AAATGATAAAGCGCTATACAATTCCAACCAGTTAAAAAGTATTTACATTTAAAACAGAATTCGAGCCTAACTCTCTCTTAAGACGGTTAAAAAGTATTCATTTAACACCTTAGCAAATTCATTTCGTACCATGAAAAAAAATGTGTCATAGACGAAAAATCATTCTTGAAAGTAAGCGTTGAACAGATCGCTAAATATTAATCCCCGTCCCCCATACTCCGTACACACATACTTACATCCCCCTTACCCATATCCAACCCTCTACCTTATACCCTTTTCCATACTCCCATCCCCTTTACCCATACCCCTACCCATACACACATCCACCACCCTTTTCCCCCAAAATATATACAAATACACATTCCGGAACGCAATGGGACTATTCATGTATTCAGTACAATAACATTATATGCTGCATTATTGATACAACACAGCACCAACTCGTGTGTGTTGTAAAAAGTGAACAATGGGAATTTGGTGAATCGTTAGCCCGTGGATAGAATAAGCTGTGTGGATTTGATTATTACTTTTTGTATTTGATTCATAAGTAACAGACATGGTATTGTTAATATAGGTAATCATTATCATCATTGGTATTAAATCATTTGTAATATTAGTAATAGTGATGATGATACTACTACTGCTGCTGCTGCCAGTACTAAGGATGCTAATCATGATAATTACGATAATTATAATAATAGAAATGACAATAATTACAATGATTAATGATATGTGTGTGTGTGTGTGTGTGTGTGTGTGTGTGTGTGTGTGTGTGTGTGTGTGTGTGTGTGTGTGTGTGTGCATATACATGAACATGAAAATTGCATTAATAATGATATAATAATAGTAATAATAATAATAATAACTATAAGTAGAATAATACTAATAGTAGTAGTAGTAGTAATAATAATAAGAATGCTATTTTTAATAATAATAATAATAATAATAATAATAATAATAATAATAATAATAATAAAAATAATAATGATAATAAAGATAATAATAATAATGATAATGATAATAAAGATGATAATAATAATGATGATTATAATAACAATAATAATGATGATAAAAATAATTAGCAGGATGGTTTAAAAGTAAGTTTAGAAGCCGCGTGGGTAACAATTATTATTGTTGTTAATAATAACAATAACAATAATAATAATAATAATAATAATAATAATAATAATAATAACATAGACCATCAAAGAAACATAAACATGCTATTATCAATAAAAACAACAACTAATAATAATGTAAAATACAAAACACCCAAATCGCTGCAAAAAATGGGGAGAAAAACCGCGCCTAAAACAAGAAAAGTCTGTGGAATCCTTCTGCCATGTTTGAGACCGATGAAAGGAAAATATTGCCTCGCGCACAGCCAGTGGTCCCGATTAACAAACCGTAAGAGCAAATATTTGATGGTTTTCCTCATTACCAGCGGCCGATAATGCTGCAAGAGGCCGAGAACGTAGGTGTATGTCTGTCTAAAAGCTTTGATTTGGATCTACGTTTTTTTTTTTTTTTTCTTTTTAATCTGTCGTTTTTCTTTTTCTCTCTCTCTTTCTCTCTATCTCTCTCTCTGTCGTTCTAGTCTCTCTCTATCTATCTATCTATCTATTTATCTATCTATCTATCTATCTATCTATCTATCTATCTATCTATCTATCTATCTATCTATCTATCTATCTATCTATCTACCTATCTATCTATCTCTATCTCTATCTCTATCTCTATCTATCTATCTATCTATCTATCTTCTTTTTCACGGTTGTTCGGTTCTGTCAAAAAGGTTACGTTTAATTTACGGACGCATCAATGGGCTGCGTTACGGCTGTCCTGTCGGAGAGTGAGGATGTGGAGATCATTTACGTGGAAGATTTACGTTACGGTTATTCTGTTACAGGTTTAAGGTACGTTAATCTGTTAAGCTACATCGGAGTATCATATTAAAGCTGTTTTATCAAAATAATTACCACTTCTAATTACGTCATTGATAATCGATTACGTCAGTGTTACGATACAGCTATATAGAATTTAATTCACTTCTCAGAATTATTTGACAGTCTTACTTTATACATCACATCCACGTTATAATCGATCTCCTAACTATCTATAGGACATGTAAAAGGGGCATCTTCAGTGGGACAAGTCCTATGGTACTCTCATGAGGTATCGTTACTCCTTACGAATTCGGGAGAGTCGCTGGGAGGTCGAACATAAATCAGTCAAGGTCTCAGCGTTGTTTTACGTGCACGGAATGCTCGTGTAAAGTGAAATTCCTGTTTTTATTGGTATGATCTCACTTTTTTTTTTTTTTTTTTTTTTTGGGGGGGGGGTGTAAGTAGTGAAGGATGAAAACGATGTTTTTTTTTTATCTTTATTTCAATTGTCATTATTATTGATAATATGATCACCATCGTTATTATCATCATCATCATCATCATCATCATCATCATCATCATCTTCATCATCATCACCATCATCATCATCATCA
>NC_061830.1:7478546-7483546 GCF_019202785.1 Penaeus chinensis
TCATCGTTATTTTTTGCCATTGCCATTACTATTATTATTATCATCAACATTTTTATGCTTATTATCTTCATTATCATTATTGTTAGCATTATCATTATCATTATCATCATCATTACTATCATCAGCAGTATAATCATCATCATTACCATACCATTATTACTATAATCACCCTCATTGTTATCATCATTACTATCATGATCATTATCGTTGCCATTATCATTATCATCAGTATCATAATCATTATTGGTATTATTGCTGTTATTATCATTATATTATTATCGTTATCATAATTACTATTATTGTTATTACCATCATTGTTATCATCATCATTATTGTGGGAGTAAGCAACTCTGCAGCTCATTGGGATGCCTTGTGCAATTTGAGAGTATATAATTGTTCCCCCATGAAAGACCGAGAACCCACTGAGAGAGGCAGCGGGCAAAGGGGGGGGGGGGGGGGGGAGTCTAAGATTACGTGTGTATGGTACCGTTTCAGAGGGCTTTCGTCTAAAAAAAAAAAATCTGATATAAAAACTCCAAATCAAAGCATTAATAACTAATCAAAATTTTACTTTAAAATCAAATCAGGCAGTAATAAAATCACTAAACATGGATGTATAAAATAGCACTAAAACGGGTCATAATATGAAAATTTCGAACCTTTACATGGCAGATTATCATTATATAAATCAAGTTCGTCCAGCTCCTAAGTGATAAAGACATGACAACTATCATGACACACGTAACTTTTGTCTCCCTGAAGTATCCGTTGTTCGCTGAAGTCGGCTGCAGTTCAGTTATTTAAAAAAAATGGGTTTGAGAGAAATACACTTATACTTTGACCAAGACGTAGAGAATAATATTTCATAAAATAATAATAAAAATACTTGCTCTCATTAAAACAGAAACGGAGTGAATTATGTGAACGAACGAATAATATAACGAATGGAAACTTAAACAAAATAAAACCAAAAGAAAACCAGACCCGAACATAAAACTCCCCAAAAAGCGTGAATAAAGATAAAAACAAAAACTACGTGAAAGTATATCAAAGATGCGGGAGAAACGACAAGCGGCGACTGAAAAGGGGCTTCTCAGAGCGGGAAAGCGAGCAAGGTGTCGAAAGCCACTCTTACCTTATCATTATCATTTTCGTTATCCTTACCATTTCATCAGCAGCATCAAATTAGTCTTTTTTTATCATCATCATTATTATTATTATTATTATTATTATTGTTGTTGTTGCTGTTGTTGTTGTTGTTTTGTTGTTGTTGCTGTTGTTGTTGTTATTGTTGTTATTGTTATTATTATTATCATTATTATTATGATTATCATTGTTATTATTATCCTTATTATTATTATCATTATCATTGTTATTATTATCATTATTATTATTATCATTATCATTGTTATTATTATCATTGTTATTATAATTGTTACGATTATCTATATTTCCATAATTTCTCCTAATATTACTGCTATAGTTTTTATTTTCATAAATAATATTACATTTATTGATATTACCATTATTATTATCATTAGCATTTTTATTTTGCTATTGTGATAATCATTATTTTCATTATTATGATAATCATTATTCTGTTGTTACTCATTATTACTACAACTATTATTGTTGTTGTATTTGCTGTTACTGATATTATTATTACTATTATCATTATTATTATGATCATCATTATTATTACCATTATCATTATCATTATTATTATCATCGCTATTACTATCATTATTAATATAAACATCATTACCCTTATCATTACTGTTTTCATAATTATTACCATTAATATTACTATTATCTTCATTATCGTTATCATCATTATTATTATTACAATCATCATTATAATTTTCATCATCATCATTATCATCATAATCATAATTAGAATCCTAATCCTAATCATCATCATCACCAGTACTAACATCATCATCATTATTATTGTTATCATTATATTATTATTATTACAATCACTATCATTACCATGTCGTTGTAACGTTTTTTAAAAAATTGATCTTAATGTAATTTTTTATTTATTTATTTCTGTTTTATGTGATAGTTGGAAGGAAGGAAGAGAGGAGGACATAAAGTAAAATGAGAAAGAGGGATAGATGAAGAAGAGGAAGAGAGGAAGAGAGAGAAAGAGAGAACAGGGGTATACACACACACACACACACACACACACACACACATATATATATAGAGAGAGAGAGAGATAGATAAATAGATAAATAGATAGAAAGATAGATAGATAGATAGACAGATAGACAGATAGATAGATGGTAAGAGAAAGAGAGAGGGAGGGACGGAAGGAGAAGGAGAAAGAGAGAGAAAGTGTGTGTGAGAGAGAGAGGGGGGGGGGGAGGGAGGAAGAGAGAGAAAGAGAGAATAGGGGTATACACATACATACACACACACACATACACACACATATATAGATAGATAGATATATATAGAGGGAAAGAGAGAGGGAGGAACGGAAGGAGATAGAGAGAGAGACAGAGAGAAAGTGAGAGAGAGAAAGATACATAGAGAGAAAGAGAGGAGAGACAGAGAGGGAGAGAACTGTGGAGAGAGAGGGGAGGGAGGTATATATATATATATATATATATATATATATATATAGAGAGAGAGAGAGAGAGAGAGAGAGAGAGAGAGAGAGAGAGAGAGAGAGAGAGAGAGAGAGAGAGAGAGAGGGAGGGAGAGAGAGAGAATGAGAGAGAATGAGAGAGAGAGAGAGAGAGAGAGAGAAAGAGAAAGAGAGAGAGATAATGAGAGAGACAGAGAGAGAGAGAGTTTATATGTGCCTTGTTTGATTTTACAATTTTTTTTTTTTTTTTTTATAGATACAACGAATTACCTGTTTGGAATGCGGCCAGCCAACATTATGCAAATGTGTTAGCTGCTCTACCGTTTCCTATTATGCTCCTCTGTTGACATTTCAAGGTACTGTATTTTGAGAAGGTCATCGGAATCTCAATCTAGAGCTATATATATTTCTTATATATGTATCAATTATTATGTAACGGCGGTTTCCATTTCGTATTATTTAGTATAATTGTTTATAGAAAGCCATTGCTTCGTAAGTCTAAAATAAAATAAAGAATAAAACATTTTCTTGCGTATTAGTATTGTTAGTAATTGTGTTAGTATTGCGTAATTATTAACTTTCCCATTCAGGCATGTACAGGACCTTGAAAGTAAGTACTATAGATGCACAACGTAGTAAACTATTTATTTGCACAAGATACTTCATCATGAGCATCCAAGTGTGTGCGTGTGTTTATGATTATATGTGTGTATCTGTGTGCATGTGCGTACAGTATATCGTTTATGTCAGCGATGAAATAACCGTATCAACATCCTTTATCAAACTTTATTTATCGCTTAAGAAAATTTGGGTCTTTGGTGACAATTAAATGAAATAATTGTAAAAAGTCCTCATGATATACACGGTGAGAGGGCCTTGGCAATTCAAAGCATTAATTCTGCAGACTGTTCCTGAGAGACGCCGGTGCAGACAAATGGAAAGGCAGCTTGTCTCAAGGTAAATAGGCCATGACGGTGTCCATGAGCTGTGTGCCGTTGAGTGGACACATGAGGAAGGCGGCGCCGCAGTCCCCGCCTCGCCCGCCGAAGCTCCTGGCCTGCAGGTACTCTCCCCTGGCGCCCCCGGGGGGAAGGACTCCCTCACCGGGCTTCACGTCGGGTCTGGAAGGAAGGGGCAGGTGATTAGCATAAAAGATAAAGAAGTTTCCAGCGCTATTTCTCAGTCAGAAACACTGAAGGACAGACACGGAGGCACGAGCGCCGCCTTGGCACTCACCCGAGCAGTGCCAGGATGGCCAGCTCCTCCTGCACCAGATCCTCCTCCTCCTGGCTGGCCAGTTCGCACACCAGCCTCATGCCGCATCCTGTCACGTCCTCCGCTCGCACCAACTCGAGGGCGTTCTGCATCCTCCAGTCGTCGTCGTCCTCCACAGTGGAGCGACGCCCCCGGCGGTGCCCCCTCCTCCTGCCCCCGCGATTCCTGCGTCCTCCGCCTCTGGAGGCAAGGGCGGCCAAGCCCAGGACACCCAATCCTACAGCTCCTGCGACGGCCAGGCCGGCGAGTCCTGCGCCGCCTGCGGTCCCTGCCAACACTCCGGTCGTGATAGTGGTCGTCATGGCTGCTGACGGGATCTGGGGAGGCACGGAGAGGCCTTAGGCAAGGGCGAGGAAGGGAAGGTGGGAAGTCTTTACAGCTTAAGAGATCAGACCTGTTTTTATAAACTATTTAAAGAAAAGAAATAGCACATTAATTCTTTAGACATCGAAAGGGAAGGAAGATAGCAGGTTTTTGCGAGGGAAGGAAGGTAGCGGGCCTTTGCCACTCTGCACGGCTTTTCAGGTGGAAAAGGAAGCTTTCGGACGTTTAACCTGCTTTAGCAAGTCATGTATTATTTGTTCTTTGGATTAGACAGTTTATGTTTTGTGAGCTCTATGTGTTTAACTTTCTAATATCGGAATGCTCCCTCTATAGTACAGCATTCATTTAGACTACACCAAACAAAGATTTTATAATGTTAGATGGGGATGTTATCTACTTTTACGTGTGTGATGACTTTGAAATTGTTATCAAGTTTACGCATATGTGACGTTATTTCAATTCACGTATATTTACTCATATACCGTCCCTCTAGCTCCTCCCCTTGACATTTAGAAACGACATCATAGTATCAAGTCCATCCGAAAGTATACCAAACATGTATAAATCATTAGAGAAAAAAAACGGAAAAATCAGGAACCCCTACCTTCGTTTCAGGAAAGCTGAAAGTGCTGAAAGTGGGTGTGTGTTCCGAGGAGCCACGAGGCTTAGGAGGCACTGTGCTAGGCCTAGAAATGCGTGGCCCTTATATACAGCACCCACTGTGATGCTGCCCTTGTGCTGTACTGCTGTGCGTTGCAGTGAAATATGAGTGTCACCTCGAGAGAAACCATACGGTGAGGGG
>NC_061830.1:7488546-7498546 GCF_019202785.1 Penaeus chinensis
TAAAACAGGTCTGATCTCTTAAGTTGTAAAGACTTCCCACCTTCCCTTCTGCCTCTGCCTAAGGCCTCTCCGTGCCTCCCCAGGTCCCGTCAGCAGCCATGACGACCACTATCACGACCGGAGTGTTGGCAGGGACCGTAGGCGGCGCAGGACTCGCCGGTCTGGCCGTCGCAGGAGCTGTAGGTTTGGGTGTCCTGGGCTTGGCCGCCCTTGCCTCCAGAGGCGGAGGACGCAGGAATCGCGGGGGCAGGAGGAGGGGGCACCGCCGGGGGCGTCGCTCCACCGTGGAGGACGACGACGACTGGAGGATGCAGAACGCCCTCGAGTTGGTGCGAGCGGAGGACGTGACAGGATGCGGCATGAGGCTGGTGTGCGAACTGGCCAGCCAGGAGGAGGAGGATCTGGTGCAGGAGGAGCTGGCCATCCTGGCACTGCTCGGGTGAGTGCCAAGGCGGCGGTCGTGCCTCCGTATCTTCCCTTTAGTGTTTCTGACTGAGAAATAGCGCTGGAAACTTCTTTATCCTTTATGCTAATCACCTGCCCCTTCCTTCCAGACCCGACGTGAAGCCTGGGGAGGGAGTCCTTCCCCCCGGGGGCGCCAGGGGAGAGTACCTGCAGGCCAGGAGCTTCGGCGGGCGAGGCGGGGACTGCGGCGCCGCCTTCCCCATGTGTCCACTCAACGGCACGCAGCTCATGGACACCGTCATGGCCTATTTACCTTGAGACAAGCTGCCTCTCCATGTGTCTGCAGGAACAGTCCGCAGAATGAATTTGCTTCGAATTGCCAAGGCCAACTCGCCGTGTATATCATGAGGACTTTTTACAAATATTTCATTTCACTGTCACCAAAGAAACAAATTTTCTTAATCGAGAGATAAAGTTTGATAAATTATGTTGATACGCTTACTTCATCGCTGACATAAACGATACAGTGTACACACATGTATACATATACACACACATAAACAAACACACACACACACTTGGACGCACATGATAAAGTGCCTTGTGCAAATAAGTAGTTCGCTACATTGTGTATCTACAGTAATTACTTTCAAGGTCCTGTACATGCCTGAATGGAAAAGTAAAAAATTACACATTACTAGAAACGCAAAAATGTTTTTTTCCTTTAAATGCCCTTGAAAGAACTTTTTTTTTTAGACTTCTTCTAAAGTAAAGGTTAGCAATGGCTAACAATTACACTAAGTAATACTAAATGGAAACCGCAGTTACAAAATAATTTATATATATAGAAACCGACCAAAAAGCTAGCTCTGGATTGAGTTTCCGATGACCTCAAAATGCAGTATCTTGAAAAGTCACCAGAGAAGCATAACAGGAAACGCTAGAGCAGCTACCACATTTGCATAATGTGTGCCGCATTCTGAATAGGGTGCTTTGTTCTACCTTTGTTGTAAATATAAACAAGACGCATATAAACATACAGAAACACACACACACACACGCACACACTCACACTACTGTATATATTGTATATATACAAATATATACATATATATATATGTATATATATAATCATTTACACACACAGAAACAGATATGTATATGTATATATGTGTATATATATATGTATATATATATATATATATGTATGTATGTATAAACACGCACACACACACATACATATATATATATATATATATATATATATATATATATATATATGTATGTGTGTGTGTTTGTATGTTTATGTGTATGTATATATATATACATTATATAAATATATATGTATATATACATATATATTAATGTTTGTATAAACACACACACGAGCAAGGGATTGGGGGGGGGAGTTAAAGGAAATACTTCCTGATCAAATATTACATTTTTGAAGATTACTTGGTGATGTATTAGTTATATAGTCTTTTGTTCTTAATTGTAAAATGTGAAATGATGAAAATAAAACAATATGCAGGGGCGTGTAGTGGGGGGGGGGGGGATAAGATAGTGATTTTGATTTTTTTATCTAAACATAATAAAATTATTTATTTTATGTTTCATCTGTGTTTACAAATTCAAATCATCAGTACTGGCCTTATAATTCAGCATAAATCAAGGAATTGGCACCGGGCATCACCAGATCTCTTTTTCTCTCTTTTTATTTTTTTCTCTCTCTTTCTCTTTCTTTCTGTCTCTCTTTCTCCCTCCCTCTCTCCTCTCTCTCTCCCTCTCTCTCTCCTCTCTCTCTCCTCTCTCTCTCTCTCTCTCTCTCTCTCTCTCTCTCTCTCTCTCTCTCTCTCCCTCCCTCACTCCTCTCTCTCTCTCTCTCTCCTCTCTCTCTCTCTCTCTCCTCTCTCTCTCTCTCTCTCTCTCTCTCTCTCCTCCCTCCCTCCCTCCCTCTCTCTCTCTCTCCTCTCTCTCTCTCTCTCTCTTTCTCTCTCTCTCTCTCTCTCTCTCCCTCCTTCCCTCCCTCCCTCACTCCTCTCTCTCTCTCTCTCTCTCTCTCTCTCTCTCTCTCTCTCTCCCTCTCTCTCTCTCTCTCTCTCTCTCTCTCTCTCTCTCTCTCTCTTTCTCTCTCTTCCTCCCTCCCTCCCTCCCTCACTCCTCTCTCTCTCTCTCTCTCCTCTCTCTCTCTCTCTCTCTCTCGCTCTCTCTTTTATCCCCACGTTCCTCCACCTTCCCATCTATATCCCCCAAGCCTTCCCCCTCCCACTTGTTCATCTATGCTTCTTCCTCCTTTAATTCCCTTTTCTCTTCCTACCTCACAGCGATCACATTACTTAGAAGAAAAAATCACACGCTAATTAATCGGAAGGCAATGGCAAGTCTAGTTCAATGTAATTACTTCAGGAAGCGCTATCTATCTATCTATCTGTACCTCTATCTGTCGATCGATCAGTCAGTCTATTTATATGCTAATCAGTCGATCGATTAATCTATTTATATACTAATCTCAATTTCCTGCCTCTCTTTATCCTCAATATTTACTCTCTCTCACTTCTTCCTCTATCCCTCTTCTTCATTTTATTCTCTCTCTCTACCTTCCATCTATCCCATCACAAGAAAAAATGAATAAGCAGATATTAAGAGGAAAATCTTATTTAAAATCTTGCACTAATGATTCGGGAAAACATTGTAACGGCATCATAATGATAATTATTGAAATAATGATAATGGGGATAATAATGTTAATGATGATAATAATGACTATGATAATAATGATAATGGTGATGATGATGTTGATGAAATGATAATGATTGTGATAAAAATGATGATATGATAATAAAAGTAATAATATTGATAATCATAATAAGAGTAATAATAATGATGATAATGATAACAATAATAACCACAGTAATGATAAAAAGAAGAAAAAAACGAAGAACAACAACAATAATTGTCATTATAATGTCTGGTAATAATATTGATAACCATAGTAATGATAATATCAATGATGATAATAAGAATAAAAATGATAAAAAAATATTGTTAAAATAAAGGACAATAATGGAAATAGTAACAATCATGATGGGAATAATGATAAAAAAGATAATCATAACAATTGCAATAATCACAATAATGATGACAATAATTATAATGATAATAATAACGATCAAGATAAAAATTATGATAATGATAAGAACAATAACAAAATGATAAAACGATAATATTATTGATACTGATGATAATAATGATAATGATAGCGATAATGATAATGATAATGCTAGCAATAAGGATAATGAAGTGGAGGATGGTAACAATAATAATAATAATAATAATAAAGATGATAATGTTAATAATAATGTTAAGATAACAATAATAATGATGGTAAAAATAATAACAATAACAAAAATAATGATAATAATAACGCTAACAATAACGACAATAACAGGAATAATGATAAAACGAAAGCTAATAATAACAATTACAATAATACTAATAATAATATCAATAATAATAATAATTCTGATGACAACAACAACAATGAGAATGATACTGATGATGATGATGATGATTTCACTTCTTTCTTTATTCCCAATGCCTTCCCTCTCCCACTTGTTATAATAATGACAATAATGATAATGAGGATAAAAAGGACAACAATGATAATGTTAATATTGAAAAAAAAAAAATAATGATAAGAATGATAAAAAAATATATAATATATTAATGATAACAATAATAATGACAAGAGTAATCGTAATGGTATCGATAGTGGTAGTAATGATAATCACACAAAAAATGAATTAAATGAAAATGTCTAATGACATAAATTACATGTGACTGTAAGTTTCGAAGAAAAGGTTATAGGATATATTAACAATACAGAAATAACGTGTTAATGGGATGGAAAAAAAATCGTTTGAATAAAATAGGAATCAAAGAGTTATTATTGTTATTATTATTTTTACATGATTTCAGTCATAATAGTTTATTATAATGGAGATTCATTATATATTCATTACATTACATTGCAAGTTTTTATGTTTTCATTTCATTTATTACCTTATGATTATGAAATTTCACACACACACACACACACACACACACACACACACACACACACACACACACACACACACACACACACACACACACACACAAACACACATGTATATATATGTTAAAATATTACGAGGCACTTTTTTGTCCCCGACCAACCTGCGTTTTCATCGCTCCCGTGCCCTAAACCTCCATCACTGCTTGCTTCTTATTCCCGAGAAACTGCTTGATTATTTCGTATTCATCGCTATGATCGTTGTTCTCTGGAGATAAAGATCAAATGCGAACTGGTAATAAGATTATATTTTCCCATACTACTCTCTCCTTCCTCTCTTCCTCTTCGCCCTCTTCTCCCTTTCCTTTCTCCTTCTCTCCTCCTTTACATCCACTCATTTGGCTTACCTTTTCCATTTCCACCCTTCTCCTTTTTCCTCTCCGGTTTTTCACTTTTTCCTCATTACTCCATCCTCCTAATTCTTACTACATTTCCATCCTTCTCATTCCTACACCGTTTCCACCCTCCTCCTTCCCCTTACTCCTTCCCAGTTTCCACTCTTCTGCTCATTCCTCCCCCATTCACCATTCTCCTTATTATTTTCTCATTTTCATCATCAACCTCCTCACCCCCCCCCGCCCCCCTCACCCTATGGTTTCTCTCGAGTCATATTTCACTGCAACGCACAGCAGTACAGCACAAGGGCAGCATCACAGTGGGTGCTGTATATAAGGGCCGCGCATTTCTAGGCCTGGCACAGTGCCTCCTAAGCCTCGTGGCTCCTCGGAACACACACCCACATTCAACACTTTCAGCTTTCCTGAAACGAAGGTAGAGGTTCCTGATTTTTCCGTTTTTTTCTCTAATGATTTATACACGTTTGATATATACTTTCGGATGGCCTTGTTACTGTAATGTCATCTCTAAAGTTCTGTCAATTTGGGATGTGTTTAGGACATTCTATAGCTATATTGTTAAGATTTCTCAAAAATGTTACATCAAACAAAAAAAAAAGAAGAAAAAATCGCTGCTGACTGTAAATTTTCAATGAATCCATCTTTTTAAGGGGGAGGGGCTAGAGGGAGGGTATTTGAGTAAATCTCCTGCGTAAGTTGAAATAACTTGTCACATATGCACTACCTTGAATCATGTTCCACACCATAATTTATCACTAGTGGGACACAAACGTAATAAGTAGATAACATTCCCATCTAACATTATAAAACGTTTTATTACATAAAGGCTTTTCATCTTATTTCATTTGGTGTAGTCAAAGAGAATGCTATGCTATAGAAGTAGCCTCTTAGAAAGAGAAATTCAAACGCAAAAAGCTCACAAAACATAAAAAAAAAAAAAAAAAATTAATCCAAAGAACAAATACTGAAAGACTTGCTAAAGCAGGTCAAATGTCCGAAGGCTTCTCAGCTTCCTTTTCCACCTGAAGAGCCGCGCAAAGTGGCAAAGACCCGCTACCTTTCTTCCCTTTCAATGTCTAAACATTTACGATATCATTATGCTTATTTTCTTTTATGGCCTATAAAACAGGTCTGATCTCTTAAGTTGTAAAGACTTCCCACCTTCCCTTCTGCCTCTGCCTAAGGCCTCTCCGTGCCTCCCCAGGTCCCGTCAGCAGCCATGACGACCACTATCACGACCGGAGTGTTGGCAGGGACCGTAGGCGGCGCAGGACTCGCCGGTCTGGCCGTCGCAGGAGCTGTAGGTTTGGGTGTCCTGGGCTTGGCCGCCCTTGCCTCCAGAGGCGGAGGACGCAGGAATCGCGGGGGCAGGAGGAGGGGGCACCGCCGGGGGCGTCGCTCCACCGTGGAGGACGACGACGACTGGAGGATGCAGAACGCCCTCGAGTTGGTGCGAGCGGAGGACGTGACAGGATGCGGCATGAGGCTGGTGTGCGAACTGGCCAGCCAGGAGGAGGAGGATCTGGTGCAGGAGGAGCTGGCCATCCTGGCACTGCTCGGGTGAGTGCCAAGGCGGCGCTCGTGCCTCTGTGTCTGTCCTTCAGTGTTTCTGACTGAGAAATAGCGTTGGAAACTTCTTTACTTTTATGTTGATTAACTGAACTTCTTTCCAGACCCGACGTGAAGCCCGGGGAGGGAGTCCTTCCCCCCGGGGGCGCCAAGGGAGAGTACCTGCAGGCCAGGAGCTTCGGCGGGCGAGGCGGGGACTGCGGCGCCGCCTTCCCCATGTGTCCACTCAACGGCACGCAGCTCATGGACACCGTCATGGCCTATTTACCTTGAGACAAGCTGCCTCTCCATGTGTCTGCAGGAACAGTCCGCAGAATTAATTTGCTTCGAATTGCCAAGGCCAACTCGCCGTGTATATCATGAGGACTTGCTTACAAATATTTCATTAAATTGTCACCAAATAATCAAATTTTCTTAAGCGATAAATAAAGTTCGATAAATGATGTTGATACGATTATTTCACCGTTGACAATGGACACACACGTATACAGATATACGCACATACATGCACATACATAAACACACATACACACTTGGACGCACATGATAAAGTGCCTCGTGCAAATAAGTAGTTCGCTACATTGTGTGTCTATAGTTCTTACTTTCAAGGTGCTGTACATGCTTGAATGGAAGAGTTGATAGTTACACATAACCAGAAGTACCAAAATGGAAAAAAACGATATGCCTAACGGTGACTATCTATAAACAGTTACATACAACAAATGGAGAAGGCAGCAGTTATAAGATAAAGAATGTATAAACAAATGGACCAAAAAAGCCAACTTTAAATTGGGCTCTTATGAAGACCTCCTCAAAATACACTAACTAGAAAAGCATAATTCGAAATGTTAAAACAGATACGCATTTGCATAATGTCTGCATTCCAAGCAAGGTATTTCGTCCTATCTTTTTGGTCCCAGAACATCCACAGATTAATATAAGAATCCTTAACCTCTAGCACTAAACATCTGATTAAATGAACCCGTATTCATGTTGACAAATGCAGAAAAGGTATGATTGAGAGTGAATGTCTTCACAATACAAGATATGTTTTGACCGGTTTCGATTATATCTTCATCAGAAATACATTTCTGCATTTCCTTTTCTTGTATTTCTGACGAAGATATAATCGAAATCGGTCAAATACATCTCTTGTATTGTGAAGATATTCATTCTCATTCATACCTTTTCTACATAAATCTGACTAAATGTTTGGGGTTCAAAATCCATGAGTTCTACGTTGGATTCTTAATGGGCGGTGTAGGAAGTAGTACATTTACGCTCTCCTAAGAAAAAAATATAAACTGGTTTGAGACTGTTATGGTCACGAATATATTAGTGTCTTTATTTCACTAATGTGTGTTTCTGCACACTGACCTTCACATAAAAAATGCAGTTAAATCTTTATTGTCTGCATTTACATCTGGTACCGTATCCCTATTTCTTTTACGAATTCGGAGCATGTTTTAAACAAGAAAGCATCGTCCACTTAAACGCACACAGGCCCTCGCCTCCCCTGCCAAATCATTCACCTGAAGTACATCCTGTGGCTGCCTCCGCGACCGAGACCATAAGCCAAGTATTACATTCTCTAATAATTGGTTGTTATGTTTTTACTGTAATATACAAACACTGTTGAGAATCTGGAAAACCTTCTTCCATGCAAAATATAAATATATAAATAAATAACTCATTATGCAAGAACGTACATGGAGACTTTTTTAGCTATAACGGTATAAATCTTTTACTGAAGATCAAGAGATCAAGAAAGCCAGGGAGAAGCATGAGAGAAATGAGAAGCAGAATGATGGAAGAGACGAAAGGGTCTCATGTTGCACAATTCGACTATTGATTCGAACCAACAGCCCCTAATGCCCATCAAGCCTTTCCTCTCTGTTTCATCGTCTCATAAACTCCTCCTTGTCTTTGATCCACCACATTTAAACCAATTAACCTATATTCATTTCTCGCCATATCAATCTTTAATTTCCATTGTACTGCTTCTACCTTCTCTTCCATTAATTTATCTCCAAATTTAGCGAATTCATTTCAATTCCTCCGCCATCCAGCCTTTGTTACTAGTGCTATGTCATTTACAAAAAAAAAAAAAAAAAGAGTTTCCAAGGTAGTCCCAGCCTTGCCTCTTCTGCTGATAAACAGAGATGAGCTGTGCGCTGATCCTTGGGGGAAGTGCAACCTTGAATTCAAACTCATCTGTATCACCACATGTTATTTGTTTCATATGTTGGTTGTTTCTTTTTTTTTCTTTTTTCTCCGGTAAGTAATTATTTCCCTATGTGCACTGACATAAGTCTTTTACCTACAACCTATTATGTATCTCAAATATTTTTTTCCCGGGGTTGCCTTATGAATATTATAGCTTTTATGGACTCTACCCACTGTTAATCCAAAGCTAAAGTCTACATTCTCTTATCCAAGATCCCTTTTCTATTGGTCCATGTTCCAATAACTTGATTTTTCTGTATTTTGTTTTAACAGTTCATGGGGTCAACTCTTTTGTCTAGATATTTTACACGCAGCCTAATTTGTTAATACACTATCTTCTATATTTTTTTTTTTAGCAATATTAACATTTTTACCGGAGTCCTTCTTTGTAAGTATTCTAGAAGGTCCTACTATTCTTCCAATCGTCTTTTCCTTCAGCCTCTTCCCCGTCACGTCCTCTACCTCTGCAATTAATCCTTTCACACCTTCATCACTTTCTAGTTCTTCCTGTGAGTTCTTTGCACATATTTTTACATCTTATTCCTTCTGTTTTTTTATCTTCGTTTTGCTCCTGCCTGGAAAATGTCTTCCCTATTTAATATCTCCTTGACAGTTCACTAGATTTAGAAATGCATTTCCTTTATATCGAGGTTGACGTGTCTTTTGCCAAGGTCTTGTGTCCTGCTCTTGACAATGACTTCCTTAAGCCTTTTGTGTTTCTGATGATCCCCGGTTCCATTTTTCATGATTTTACAGTCGTCTCTCTCTCAGTTTATCTCTCATTCATTGTGCGTGTGTATGTGTATACATACATACATACATATATGTGTGTGTGAGTGTGTGTGTGTGTGTGTGTGTGTGTGTGTGTGTGTGTGTGTGTGTGTGTGTGTGTGTGTGTGTGTGTGTGTGTGTGTGTGTGTGTGTGTGTGTACACACACACACACACACACACACACACATATATATATATATATATATATATATATATATATGTGTGTGTGTGTGTGTGTGTGTGTGTGTGTATATATGTGTGTGTGTGTGTGTGTGTGTTTATGTATATATATGTGTATGCGTATATATATATATATATATATATATATATATATATATATATATTCATATTTATATATATTTATATATACCTGTACATATATATAATATATATATATATATATTTATATATATACTTATATATATACTTATATATATACTTATATATATATATATATATATATATACATATATATATTTATATATATACTTATATATATACTTATATATATAAATATATAAGAATATCGTGGAATTCTACAGTGTAAGCGATAGAGTG
>NC_061830.1:7503546-7506046 GCF_019202785.1 Penaeus chinensis
GGGAGGGAGTCCTTCCCCCCGGGGGCGCCAGGGGAGAGTACCTGCAGGCCAGGAGCTTCGGCGGGCGAGGCGGGGACTGCGGCGCCGCCTTCCCCATGTGTCCACACAACGGCACGCAGCTCATGGACACCGTCATGGCCTACCTGCCATGAGCTGCAACTCCCACGTCCCCTCTCTGTACACAAAGTATTTTTTTCTCTCTCTCCTTCTTCTGAATTGCTATTAACCCCTTGCCGACGGGTACGACGGGTAGACACGTGCTATGCCCACTGTTAGTACTTGTTTGATTGTTTTTACACATAGATGGCTATACTTGTACTAAGTCACCAATGAGCCAGTTAGGAGTACTGCCCGTCTCGCCCGTTCACCCTTTTCTTTGATTTACGAAATATTTTACATTATCTTATTTTGCTGTTACTAATATTAAAAAACATTATAATAATGATAATGTTTATAATAAAAATAATACCATCGATATCCATAGCACTAGTAAAAAACACGTTTTTCCCGCCAATTCAAATCACGTATGGTCACAAGGTCTATTAATTGACTCCTTTGTGGCTAAGCACTAGCAAAGCCATCTATGAGCAGACATTTCACAAAAAATATAGAAAATGGGCACAGCATTTTCCCCATTTTTTGTTCATTTTCCCCGACGGCATTGGGTTAAGGGTGTCTTCCATATATTTTTTTTTTTCTGAAAAAAAGAAAATCGGTGTGGCATAGATTGTAAAAGAAACAAATAAACAGTGATGTTGGTTTGATGTGTTATTTTATTTCCCTCGTTGAGTACATGGAAGGCAATTATACTTCCATCCAAATACGCACGCGCACATGTATACATATACATGCACACATACTTTGTATGTGTGTATGTTTCTATCTGTTTATCACTCTCTCACTCTCACTTTCTCTCTAGATATATATACTGTATATGTATATATACATATACATATATATATATATATATGTGTGTGTGTGTGTGTGTGTGTGTGTGTGTGTGTGTGTGTGTGCTAGTATAAATATTTATACTATCAAACATTACACATTTACTAAGAATTGTGCATTTATCACACTCAACTGTATTCGGTCTTCTGTCTTATTCGGTCTTTCATGTAACGTTTCCAGTCTTCTGATTTCTGAAGTTTCGACTTTATAGGTGATATTTTTCTGTCTTTTGTCTATTTTGACTTTCGGTCTTCTTCGTCATCTGTTAATGTTTCGGTCTTCAGGGATATGATATGCATCGGTATTCGTCTGTTTTTTGTTTTGTATATCGGGAGACGTTTTTCGGGCTTATGGCGTTTCGAATCTATAGATATTCAGACAGATATTCAGATATTCGGTCCTTTTTCGGTCTTTTTTTTTTTTAGTTTCCGGCTTTCTTCGTATCCTCTTTCGGTCTTTTTTCGGTCTTTTGGATGATGATAGTCTTTTCTTTTCTAGTGTTTCGGCTGCGGTGACTGAGCCTCGGGTAATTTATTCTTCTTCGTATTCAAAATGCCCTTTTCACTTAGTTTTCAACTTATTGTCTACAATTCTTTAAAGTCTTTAAATTGTTTTTTAGTCTTTCTCCGTGGTGTTAATTTCTTCTGCTTCCCGACTCCATTAAAGGTACGAGTAATTTTCGATTTCCCTTCCACTGATATCCTAAAAATGCATCATATTTTATCTCGTCAAAAGCATTTGCGTAATCTACGTTATTTTCACCCACGAGCAAAACAAATTTATCGGTATCATACTGGGTGAGTATAGGGTAACGTGGCATGATATCATAAGCATTCTCATTATCATCAATTCATCTATTATTATGATTATCAGTACTGTGGTTTTTGGTTTCATTTTTGTCATCGGTATTATTGTTATCATCAGGTTATATAAATTATATTGTGTTAATGTCATTATTGTCATCATGCTTATCTGTTTATACAGCTGATGTTCTGTATGAATATCATCAATATTATTGTTATCATTGGAAAATGTAACTGGAATTTTATGTGTTAATATCATCATCATCTCTGCCATAGCTGATTAAAAGATATATTCTTTCTGATAGAAAATAAATGATATGAGACTATCGTGACCACAGTGATTCATTTTCTTTATACTTGGTTTTATTATCGTCATTATCATTACAGTATTTTTTTTTCAGTATTGTCAATATTAAATTTGGTATCTCCATTTTCAAAGTTATTGACATTGCTATCATTAGTAATATCATAATCATTACCATACTTGTCCTTATTAGCATCAAGGCCACACTTTCAAGGTCTAAATTATCAATATCAGCTTTATCACCATTGTTATCATTATTACCTAAATCTCCATTATTCTCTCTAGAATACTTCAATTATCATTACCATTATTGTTGTCATTACAGTTGTTGCTATCAGTATAACTACTGCCACTATATCTGTACGGAAATATTCTTTGTATTTGTTATTTGTCTCCCTTACCTTAATAAATATTACCTTTTATGTTTTTCTATTCCACTTCGTTT
>NC_061830.1:7543546-7548546 GCF_019202785.1 Penaeus chinensis
ATAAAATAGCAGACTACTGTGCAAATTGTTTATACACACCACTCTTCGCTTCGCAAGGCTGTGGAAACTTTCAAATGTATTTCTTTTCTCAGATTCAGTTAATATATATTTCATGTGAAATATATATATATATATATATATATATATATATATATATATATATATATATATATATATATATATATATATATATATATATATATATATATATGCAGATCTGTAAATGTATTTAATATGTTTATATATATTCATATATCCATATATAATACATATATATATATATATATATGCAGATATATGATGAACACACACATATAAATGTGTGTGTATATATATAATATATATATATATATATATATATATATATATATATATATATATATATATATATATATATATAGTGTGTGTGTGTGTGTGGAATCTATTTTATCTTTTACCATGTCCGATGAGGAACTCTTGACGCTCTCGAAACAAGTTTTCACTTCAATTCTGCGGTAAAACTTTCAAGGCTTCGTCCATCCACCTGCCTTCAACTCACTGACGCCGGAGACCCAACTGAACCCCAGCGGGATCGTCCCTTTGAACGCCTGAGGAGGACTACTTCGAAAAAACAAAGTATTCCTGCACACCGCGGTTTGGGCTGAAAGGAGGATAACGAAGCCCTCTTCCGCTTCTCTGGGTGACTCCGCAGCCTTGTTCGCGAAGCAGGTCACGCTGTCTGAGCCGTCCTTCAGCAGGAGGCCTGAGGGCTTTTTCTTACGTCAGAGAGTCCTTCAGTTGCTCCATGGCGTTTCCAGAATTCTGAGTGACTAATAACAGGCATCTTACTCACCCCCCCCCCCCCCCCTCGTCACGTTACATTTAGTCCATGAGGATAATGATTATATATATATATATATATATATATATGTGTGTGTGTGTGTGTGTGTGTGTGTGTGTGTGTGTGTGTGTCTGTGTGTGTATATGTATATATATATATATATATATATATATATATATATATATATATCATATATATATTTTATATATATTACATATACTTATACACATAAATATATAGAAATATAAATACATATATAGAAATATACATATACATATGTATAAATATATACATACATATATTTAGATATAGATACACTTATGTATAAATATATATACATATATATAAATATACATACATATACACATATATATACATATACATATATATGTCATATACATACATATACACAAGTGTGTATGTGTGTGAATGTGTACATAATCATATATATATATATATATATATATATATATATACATATGTGTGTGTGTGTGTGTGTATGTACACAGATAAATAAATAAAAAGTCGTGTGTGTATGCCTTTATAGATTAGAAGATAATTCATTTTAACAATGTGCGTGCTTGGAGAGAAAAAGAGGATTACGATCCTGTTCATGACTGTCCATATCTCATCTCCCCACAGGTGGTCTGTCGTGGTCTGTGGTAAAGCATAGTCACTATCCCTCAGTATTTTTCTTGTTAAACTGAGATGTATCTATAAACGGCGAGAAGAATACTCCTACAACGCTACCCCAAACTTAATACATAAGTTACTCTATGTGTATCGGAAAGCTGCTTCTCGACCTCTTTTTAATGAGAATATTGCATTCACACCTGTAAAGATATCTACGGTAAGCTTTGCTGGAGAACGCTTTTTTTTCATATTGCTTTTTATTCTTTGATAACTTTGAGAAAATATAGATTTCAAAATGACAGACATTTGTATTTGGCGTTGATTTTTTTCTTTCTCATTCATAAACGATAGGTTCTGAAGTATATATTTGATCTTCCCAACTCAACGGCAATTGTGGTTGACGGAGACTAAAAAAGTGAGATATTTTGCCTAGTCATTGTGGTTCATGAGCGTGTAACAGCGTATGAACAAATGGACAAAGTTGTGTGTGTTCGTGTGTGTTCGTATGTGTAGCTTTGTTTTGCGTGTATATGTCAATGTGTGTAGGCATATACACCCAATATGGTTAGGAAATCGTTTCGAATTTGCGATGTGCTGTTCGAGAACATGTAAGGAAAAGTAAGTTAAGGGAATCATGTGTGTGTATGTCACAAGCGCCGGTGGTCTGTGTACGTGAGAATGGAGTGAGAAATAGTGTCAGAAATGATACTTAGATATTAACTTTCCTTCTGGCTAATAAAAAAAAAATCCGTCTTTCCTTTTTTATGTCCGAATTGTTGTTCATCCTGTTGATTCGGTGCTTTTTAAATCTTATGAAACTCGATGAAAAAAATAGAACTTCTGAGTCGTTCCGGAAAAGAATAAACCACAGAGTAACGCTCAAGCGCCATCAAACATCGTTCAGACTCATCCCAGTAGGGAAAAATGTAAACAAAAATACAAAGGAGTAACAGATCAGATATTTTATTCAATTACCTTCAATTTTAGACAGAATTTTTATGATCCCAAAGGAAATTCAATGACCTAAGAAAGTTTATTGACAAACAGTTCAAACAAGTGGAAAACACACGAGATGGAGCAAGGTTGAGAGTAGACAGTGCACGAAGAGTAGGTACTCAAATATTATCTTCCATTCTGTATTGAATTCTCTCTCTCTCTCTCTCTCTCTCTCTCTCTCTCTCTCTCTCTCTCTCTCTCTCTCTCTCTCTCTCTCTCTCTCTCTCTCTCTCTCTCTCTCTCTCTCTCTCTCTCTCTCTCTCTCTATCTCTCTCTCTCTCTCTCTCTCTCTCTCTCTCTCTCTCTCTCTCTCTCTCTCTCTCTCTTTCTCTCTCTCTCTCTCTCTCTCTCTCTCTCTCTCTCTCTCTCTCTCTCTCTCTCTCTATCTATCTCTCTCTCTCTCTCTCTCTCTCTCTCTCTCTCTCTCTCTCTCTCCTTCTCTCTCTCCACGGCCTGACAAGATGACACAAAGCCAGACAGCTGCGTGTACAGAGGTGCAGTATCTTTTTCCTCAGCTGATTGGACTCTCTATGACAGGTAAGCCAGCACTGACGTCATGATCTCGGTGCCGTTGTAGATGCATGACGGGTACAGGAGACCGCAGTCGCGCCCTTCCATACCTCGCTCCTTAGCGAGCTTGTAGTCCAGGGCCGCCCCTTGAGCCCTCAGGTCTTCGCCGGGAACAATGTCGCTGCGGGGGGAGAGGGGGGGTTTGCGTCTTAGTCTTAGAAAACGGTTATCTGTTGGGTTAGTTAAGTTCGTTTGGTTTTGCTTTATTTATCTGGAAGCCCTTATGTAACATCATATCATGTTGAGACGTGTATCTGTGTGCGTTTGTGTGTGTGTGTAGGGATTAGGGTTTTTTGTGAGGGTATAAGAGTGTGTTAAAGTGTGTAGCCGTGTTTGCAGCGATAATTTTATAGTAATAAGTCAACATCAGAATAAAGAGGAAAATAAACCGAAACTGACAACAAGCAACGGCGAAGGAAGTCTAATGAAAAAAGGAAAATCTGGAAACGTAACTGAATTTTAGAAGAAAAAAATAATGATAATGATATAGACACCGAGAGAAAATGTTTATGAGTGATTCTTTGGTTCTAGAAAGTGGCGTTAACTTTAGAACTAACGTCATTAAGTAAATACCGCCATTGGTTTGGAAAAGGATGTTAAACATAAATTTCTCTGTTTACGTTACTTTGGCTAAACACTTATTTATCTTAGATAGCTAATATAACCCAGCAGATGCAAATAAATAATGACGTCATTATGAAAGGCGGTATCACTGATACGTATGTGACGCCATTATTTTGGGAAACGACGTCCCTGTTTGGAAAGCGGCGCCCTGTTGAACGTGCCGTGGAACCAGGATCTGGCTCTGCATATCGACCCCTGTATTTCGCCAAACCTCTGCCTCTATATTCGTGTCGGTGACTCATGATTCCTCAGCGTTCTGCCGAAGCCTGAGACTCAGCGCTGACCTCACCTCCCAGCATCCCCCCGGCACTCACCCGACGAACTCCAAGATGGCGAGTTCCTCCATCAGCAGCTGCCGCTCGTCCTCGGCTTCGGCGGCGGCCAGCTCGCACACCAGCCGCTTGCCGCAGCCGCTCTCGTCCTGATCGGAGATGATCTCCATCAGCCGGCCGTGGGTGTCCTCGTCCTCGTCTTCGCCCACGTCACGAGTAAATCTCGAAAAGAAAAATCCACCGCCTCCTCGGCGCCCGCCACGTCCGCCTCCACCTCTACGTCCTCCTCTGAACCCACCACGTCCTCTGAATCCTCCGCGCCCACCGAAGGCGGCAGCGGCGGAGGCAGATGCAGCGGCCGAGCCCGCACCGCCAAAGCCGCCACCGGCAGCGCTGGCGGCGGCGGATGCAGCGGCCGCGCCTCCACCGCCAAAGCCGCCACCGGCAGCGCTGGCGGCAGGCTGAGGCAGCGGCCGCGCCCGCACCGCCTGAGCTGGTACCGGCGGCGGAAGCGGAAGAGCCGATACCGAATGATGCCATGATGACCTTGACACAAAAAAAAATCCGATTTCAGAAAGAGAAAAAAATATATGATAATGCATATCACTTTCAAAAAAGAGCTGATTAGTCATTTTATGAGATACGCAAACTTACAGACACAGTAAGTAAAGAAATAAACAAAAAAATATTTCAAGTTGCTTATAAAACCTTTTCCGTATCCTAACAGCATTAAGCATAAATGCTCGGAGTGACTTTGATAGATTTCTATGAAAACTTTAGATTTATGATAATCTTTTAAAATGTTTACAATAAGTTTGTGATACAAAGTTTCTGATAATACATTCAATTTAAAAGAAAAGTAAAACGAGAAAACGTTGAATGAAGATGAAAAGTAATACATAAAATCTATAATAAGTTCATAACATAATTTTGCGTAACCCTTTAGTGATAAACTACGTTATTCCTTGAGACCACAATTAGAAGGAGTCATCCCAGAAACATTTTCGACACAGCAACATTTTCTTGCCGAAGGAAATGAGGAAATTAAGTGGTCGATTCCAAGCAGACGGATTCAAGCGAAGGAA
>NC_061830.1:7586046-7588546 GCF_019202785.1 Penaeus chinensis
CTCTCTCTCTCATTCTCTCATTCTCTTTCTCTTTCATTCACTCTCATTCTCTCATTCTCTCATTCTCTCTCATTCTCTTTCTCTTTCATTCACTCTCATTCTCTCTCATTCTCTCATTCTCTCATTCTCTCTCATTCTCTCTCTCTCACTCTCTCTCTCTCACTCTCATTCTCTCTCATTCTCTCTCATTCTCTCTCATTCTCTCTCTCACTCTCTCTCTCTCTCACTCTCTCTCTCTCACTCTCACTCTCATTTTCTCTCTCTCACTCTCACTCTCTCTCACTTTCACTCTCACTCACTCACTCTCTCTCTCTCTCTCTCTCTCTCTCTCTCTCTCTCTCTCTCTCTCTCTCTCTCTCTCTCTCTCTCTCTCTCTCTCTCTCTCTCTCACTCTCTCACTCTCTCACTCTCTCACTCTCTCTCTCTCTCTCTCTCTCTCTCTCTCTCTCTCTCTTTCATTCTCTCTCTCTCTCTCTCTCTCTCTCTCTCTCTCTCTCTCTCTCTCTCTCTCTCTCTCTCTCTCTCTCTCTCTCTCTCTCTCTCTCTCTCTCTCTCTCTCTCTCTCTCTCTCTCTCTCATAAATACACAAAATCCATGGAGTGAAATCTATTCCATTTTATAAATATGATTTTCAATATGTTTCTCATTTACATGTGTTATTTTATCTTACAGTAGAACCAGATATAAGAAGATATTACAGTAGATTCATTTATTAGATTTACCTTTTTATGTAACTTTGAGGAGTGACTGATGGACACTTATTACTCTCCAGCATTTCCCACGGAAATTTGATCCTTCTAGTTACAAGTCCCACCAGGATGCTCACTTTGGCTCTCAGTATGTGTTTGGGCTCCAGCTCCTCAGCATGAATAAACCGAAGGACAAAGAGCGGTATTACCACTGTGAGAAAGAAATGAGTTTTGGTAAGTATAGAATTCCCTCAGAAGGTTATGGAGAGTGGAGGAGTCCTTCTGAGTTCCACTCAGACAATGAGATTTCATTACTACATTTGGAAGTGAGAAAGTTTCTTAACTAGATAGATAGATAGTAATAGAGATAGATATCTAGATGTATTTATATATTTTTGTATTATATATAGATAGATGGATAGCTAGATAGATATTTCTATCTAGCTATCTATATATGGACAAATAGGTATAGAACTATATAGAAGATATAGATATTGGTATATAAATAGATAAATACAGTGTGTGTGTGTGTGTGTGTGTGTGTGTGTGTGTGTGTGTGTGTGTGTGTGTGTGTGTGTGTGTGTGTGTGCGCATTTGATTGTGAGTGAGTGTAATATAGTTTATGCACTGTTAATGTATTGCCAACTAGCAATCTAATGTTTCCTCCTCTGTGCCTCCTTTCCCAGAGCTCAACTGCACAGAGAAAATGGACCATACTGTTTGCTGCTTCCCGAGGCGACCCATCCAGCCACCTGAAGATGGTCAGAAGCACCATGAAAGGGAATCTAATGCAAGCTCATTATCATCCCTTGCTGTGTTTGTGACATGTGCTGCTACTGCACTAATACTTGCAGTGGCCATATCTCGCCTCAGACGCTGATGTTGGAAGCCTTAAGCATGTTGTGGTGTGTGAGAATGAAAGAAGAATAAAGCTGGAAATGATTTTAAGTAAAAAAGATGCTGTATACATCTGTGAGATATTGCACAGACAAAGCATTTCAGCCATCTGATTTGTTTAATAACCATGTGAAAGCTATTGTTTTTATCATAAATTAAAGGGAAATGTTCTTTTTTTTATTAGTGTTAGAGTGTTGTTAACTTATGTATGGATATTAGGTATATGTACATACAATAGATATGTATACATGCTTTCTTAACCAGATGGCTTAAAAAACATACATTGCTCATGTACAGGGCACTTGCCTGCAAGCGGTAACTTTGAATGTGTCATCGAATTGAATATAGTTTCTTCCTCTTTCTCATTCACTCACTCACACACATGCACAGACACGCTCACGCACATGCTCACACATACACGCATACACACAGTAAGGTGAAAGGCAAGACTCGACAAAGCCTCAAGTTGATTTCTTGGGAAAGTAAGGTAAATATATTTCTGAAATAATAGATATATGTCCATTACATGTTTTCACCAGTTATCAATACCTGATGCTTAATAATGCATCACAAATGCTTTGCCTTCAAATGCGTGCGTGCGTGCGTGCGTGCGTGCGTGCGTGCGTGCGTGCGTGCGTGCGTGCGTGCGTGCGTGCGTGCGTGCGTGCGTGCGTGTGTGTGTGTGTGTGTGTGTGTGTGTGTGTGTGTGTGTGTGTGTGTGTGAGTGAGAGAGAGAGAAAGAGAAATAGAGAAATGCCAAGATCATCAAATATACAATTGTTCAAAGTTATCTAGAGTAAGATGTTTGGGAAATGAAGGAGTCTCCCATCCGTGGTGGAGGGGTATAGGGTAAAGTAAAGGATAGGGGAATAAGGAGGACAAGGGTAGGACCACAGAGGAGGAAACTGTAACAT
>NC_061830.1:7596046-7603546 GCF_019202785.1 Penaeus chinensis
TATATATGAAGTTGCACTTACTGATTATAAACTTCAGACTAGCTCGATGTAGAGTGAGGTACCAGGGACCACTCAGCTTATACTGTTAATCCAGGTGCTGTGTTTCATGGAGGGAAAATGTTCCTTCCATGATCCTTCAAAAGTTGTCTACGTGCAAACACAACACTGGCGCGGCACATTCGAGACCTAAGGAAGACAAATAAGAGAAAACTTTGTGTTTTTGAGTATTTGCCTTACAAAATCGCCACCAGCATTGCTATTTCAGCCCGAGAAGTACACATTCTATGCACTGGGAAATTGATATGCAGTTGTTTTATTATACTACGCTTTGCGAGTTATTTTGCATTGTGCAAATACCGAAAACCTAAATATCGGCATAGTGCGCTTTGCTTTGCGGAAATGAAGCAGACGACAGCATGTCAGGTTGTCAATGAATGGCCTTCCTCTGGAGTTCATAACAAATTTGGCACTTGTAGATAGGAAGAATTGAAAGGAAGGGATAGAAGGAACCAGAAAGGGAGAGAAAACGAGAGGACGAGGAGTAGAAGAGAAAGAGATCAATCAAGTCAAGAATCAAATTTATGTATGAATACGAAGGAAAATAAGGAAAAATAATAATCGATATAATTTTATACTCCACTCTTTGGTGTCATGTTTATTAAATCTTTGGTGTCATATGTTAACATTGCTAATTCTGCACATTTTAAGACAAGGCAAAAGAAACTTCATTGTACAAAAAAAAAAATTCACCCTCTTTAATCAAGACTGAACGAATATTAATATCTCATGAAAATTAGTCTGATATGTCATAGGACGTAATAAAATTGGGGACGCGGATTTCATCATAGAAAAGACATTTCATCATAGAAAAGACATTAAGAGCAAACATAAGAAAACCAGGTGTGAAGACTAAAAAATAACAATACACGTAATTTGAAAAACACAAATGTGAAAATATAAATCGGCTGTGAAGAAGAAAAGGAGAAAATCAAATGTATATTTAGAATCACAAGCATACTGATCGGCCTCCTATCACTGAGCCTGTTGGGCAAAGGCCGGGTTCTTGAATGTGTTGGTTGCAGGTCGGTAAAGAGGGTTGCCATCCTGAAAAGATAAATTAATAATATATTCATATCTTAGAATTGATAAAGTTCCATTTTAAAAATCAATAGAATAAAATATGACATGTAATTAAATATTGTAGATTGATAATTAAAAATGGACTAAAAAATAAAATATTGAAAAGCAAAGTAATTACGTATTTGTCATTTTGTATTTATATATCTCTATTTAATCTAACCAGATGCCCATCTCTCATACTATGGTTTCAAAACATTATCTATGCCATTTTATTTATACGCATATGTATCAGTCTACGTAATTTATTCAGACTTCGTCAATATCTGGCTGATTGTCTATTTATGTGGCTATCTACAAGCCTCTCTCTCTCTCTCTCTCTCTCTATATATATATATATATATATATATATATATATATATATATATATTGTGTGTGTGCGTGTGTCTATATGTGTATGTGTGTGTGTGTGTGTGTGTGTGTGTGTGTGTGTGTGTGTGTGTGTGTGTGTGTGTGCCACAAAAGGGCTCCTTACCGTATTCCACTGAGCTTTCCTGCGTTCATCTTCAAACTTGGCATACTCTCGACGGTCGTGTATTGTTGTAAGCAATTTCCAGATCAGGAGCGTGAGGAGGCCGATAGCCACGATGGCTGCAACGAGTCCGAACACGATACCTAAAGGGAAAAAAAGGGGGGGAGCAAAATCAGTTATTTTTATAGCATGTTTAAATATGGGGCTAAAAGACTTAAACAAGATATATTTCTGCTTTTTGTCTTAATAGAAAGTCAAAAAGGAAATTCAGTGATGGAATTAAAAATAACAATATAATTATTCAAATTTAAGGAAAATAATAAACATATATGTGACTCGCAAACTCGGTAGCTCGATGCCCCGGATCAGAAAAATATTCCGTCTGACGGACTATGAGAAATTATAACTTATTTTGAAGTAAAATTCCCTTCTTTTCAGTAGTCTTTTTTTTTTTTTTTTTTTGGATTTGCTATTTGCAGGAAAAAAAATGATGGACAGGGGGTGCCCCAACGGCTAACTTGTATATTGACAGGAACATGTATAAATTATTTTATACATCTAGTCTATATTCAGAGGAACGAATCGATTGGTTGTTTATCTAATACGCAAACATTCCATGTCATCTTCTAAATCACTAAATCCAGGGAGATGGTGATCAAGGATGCAGATATCATTCGTACCTAATTATTATCACTTATTATCATGATTATTATTCAGCATAAGTAATATTATTATTACTGTCGTTATCAATATTATTAGGATTATTATTTTCATTGTCGTGATTGTTATTAATGTTTTATTAGTACTATCATTATTATAATTTTCATTATCACCATTACCACTTTCATTATTATTGTCAGCATCATGATTATCATCATTATAGTTATCAATATAACTTTAGTTATTCATCATTACTTTTATCATTATTATTTTATTGTTAGCATCATTAGCATTATCATCATTACAATTGCTCTCTATTTATCGACAGAATTAGTAATATTGCAAACAAAAAAATGCAGTACGAACCCAAAACAGGTGCAGCTTCCGGACACTGCTGTTCCCTAAGCACGTAAATGCTGTACTTTCCGTTATCCATGTACAGATACGTGAAGTTGAAGTAACAGCCTGTATCTGTGTCTTCGAAAGTGCAAAGACGAGCGTTGTTTAAGATCTTGTCTGGAAAGGAAAATAGGAAAATGTCTTGGGTTATGATTTCCGCCTTTGTTCCAGTATTGTTGCTGTTGTATGGATGGATGGATTTTGCTTTTGGCAGCGGCGGCCGTGGTGGTCTTTTTGTTGTTGTTCTGGTGATTATTTCTGTTGTTGTTATTGTTACTGCTGTTGTTGTTGACATAATGTTTAGTATTATTATCGTCATCGTCATCGTCATAATCACCGTCATAGTCATGACCATAGTCATAGCTACAGTCATGGTCATCATTACCCATTCCCCTTGCTATTATGTTTATTATTGACAGTTTCACCAGAACGTCAGACTATAGCTAGACAGATAGATATTATCTGTATCTCAAGTCACACTCACCGTCCAAAAAGTCGACTGGTTGGGGCTTGATCTCGCACTTGTTACACTCCTCTTTATCCAACACCCCCGTCCCGAAGTGTTGGCACTGAACGCAGTCACGGAACTTACTGCACTTCCCTGTACTGCAGGACTGAGGAAGGGAAGAAATGTAGGGTGTGAGTGAATGAAGGTACTAGAGGGAAAAAAACAGGTGGGAAACAACGGTTGGAAGTACAGGTTGGAAATGCAGGTGGAAAATTAACAGAGAAAAAGAGATGGGACATACAGGTGAGAAATACATGTTGGAAACACAGGTGGGCAACTCAGGTGGAAAACACAGGTGGGATATGCAGGTTGAAAATGCAGGTGGAAAACGCAAGTTGAAAATACAGGTAGGGAACGCAGGTTGAAAACACGGGTGGGAAACACAGGTGTAAAACCGAAATTGGAAACATAAGTAGATGTTCACAAAGGATTATAAATAATATAGAAATAATACAAACGAGAAAAAAAAAATGAATATCAAATCTGATAATTATATGAAAATATTTAAAGAAAAAAAAGGTAAATACATGCCCCTACTCCTGACAGAAACAGGAGTAGGGGCAGCAGTAGAAGCACAAGGTAGAAATATAAATTTCTTAGAATAGGTGTTGAAGCAGAAACAAGATTAAGAAAAGCAAGGATTGGAAGTGGTAATAGATATATATAAGAATAAGAATAGGAATGAAGTTAACAATAAAAACAGGGTTCAGTTAAGATTCGGAGCTGCAGTAAAGTTAAAAATAGGAATAGAAGTTCAGAATATGAGTATATTCAGAAACGGGAATAGGAGTAAAGTTATTTAAAAGATGGGAATAGAAACAAGAATAGAAATAGAAATGGGAACGGAAGTTAAAAGTAGGAGTAGGAATAAAGTTAGAAATGGGAACAGAAGTTAAAAATAGTAGGGGTAAAGTCAGAAATAGAAGAGGAGGTAAAGTTAGAAATGGGAATAGAAATGACAAATAGGAGGCGTAGAGTTAGAAACTGGGAGTGGGAGTACATTCAGAAATAGGAATAAAATCTAGGATTTACCTGGCAATCTTCGCAGTACTGCCCGGAGTAATGGACATTGTCCGACTGAGTACATCGACACTTGCCACACTTGCACTCCCCGTGACCCGAACACACTTCTTGTTTGCCTGTTTGTTTAAGGGAAATGTAATTAATAAATGATGATGTTGGCGAGCGTCGGGGTGAGTCAGAGGTGTATATAAGGTAGTTCAGAAAAAAAAAAAAATCAAAATCATTTTTGAAATGCATTGAGAAACTAGATTTAATTTCTTTGATTTTTTTCCTCAATGCAATAGACATATTGTTATTGTTATTATGAATGTTATTCTTCTTTTGGAGATAATGTTACTAATCAGAGCACTTTGGTGCTGTAGAACAAGAACAACGTAATTTCCAGGGTTTTTTTTCTTTTCTTCTCTTCTCTTTCTTTCTTTACCTAGTTCTCTGCACTTCGAGTCATCCTCGCACTCGCAGAACTGCCCCTCGTAGCCTGGCTTGCATTTGCACTTCCCGCAGTCGCAAGTCCCGTGACCAGAACACTCCTTGTCGTTCCCGTTGCTGCACAAACGCCGGTTGCATTGGCAGTACTTCCCGTTCACGAACTGGAGGAAGACGTCGGGCGTGAGTGTCGGTGTTGCGTGTTTGAGGGAGGGAGAGGAAGGAGGGTGGTGGAATATGGGAACGAGAGGGAAAGGGAGGGTGAGAGGTATAATCATGAAGATGCAGAGATGGAAAAGGTGTGTTTCGAGAAGGGAAGAGAGTGTACTGATAGAGAGAGAGAGGTAAAGAGATGAAATCGGATAGGAGACATGTAAAGTCTGTGTGGGGAAAAGGTAATAGATACTTCAATAGAAGTAAACTAGTGTAAGAAAAGAAGTTAAGAAATGTACAGATAAAAAGGAAAAAAATATTTTAAAAAACCTTTACGCCTATTTTGGATATGTATAATGCCTTTGTTTGTTCTTTTGTTATGAACTCATTTACTATTCTGGGGAATTGCAATGCAAGAGTACGGCAAAGAGCTCTATGGAAAGGTTTAAAAATTATGAACAAATTCTCGAAGACAAACACAAAATACAAAAAAAAACAAAAAAACATACGAATCATATCACCAAATTTCCCCAAAAGTAAAATACGAAAACCACATCCAAAAATGAAAAAAAAAAACGATACCGCTACTTACGTCTGGGCTGTCACACACGCATGCGCCGCAGCTGCAGTAACCTTGATTCGAACAGGCATAAGCGTCTCCTGGCATGATGCACTGACTCTCATCTTCACTGCAGGTGGGTTGAATGATTTGAAATATTGATTAGGATGATTCACCCATGAACGAATAAGATTTGTATGTACGAGTTGTGAGACAACGAAAATTGGGATGGAGTTGAATCTGTAAACTTGTTTTAATTATGTATATATATTGCTTGTATATATTGCACATATTTATGTATTCAGTCGTTTTTATTCATTAATTTATTATTCATGCATCTCTTTGTTTCATTGTTTGGATATGTGTCTATTTTTCATCCATGTATTTATCTCTAGTTATGTATTTACCTATTTGATTTATGTATTACTTCTTTATCAATTGACAGGTAATCCTCCTCAATTAAGTGGTGTGATTTATATTCACAGGTAAATAATAAAACATACTCAAACACATTCACACAAACATACATTCACACAAACATACATTCACACAAACAGATACACAAACACAAACATACATTCACACAAACATACATTCACACAAACAGATACACAAACACAAACACACACTGCACAGTTTGAACCCATCTTCCTTCCATGACATGCACATGACCCTTACTTGAGTTCATGGAAACCACTGGTCGAGCATTGGCAACGGTCACCGCGGAATCCCGGGTAGCACGAACACACGCCACACACGAGAGCCCCTTGGAGATGGCAGCTGGTGGAATTGTCCACTCGATCCTGTGGGCGGGTGGCAGCGGTGGGATTAGTACATCAAGTACCCTTGTTATATTGGGTATTTCGTTAATTGCAAATGATGATGAGGATGAGGGCGAGGAGGGTAGTGGTAGTGATAATGGCAATAATAGTAATAATAGGTATATGGAAAAATATAGATATAAATAGCTAAATTTATACAAATGCACATTCACTTACTCATCTACCTCTCTCTCTCGCTCTCTATCTGTTTATCTATATCCATAATATTTTATATATATATAAATACATATGCATATAACTATGTGTGTGTGTGTGTGTGTGTTATGCATACCTATGTTTATTTATGTGCGTATACATATGTAAATATTTATGTGTGTAAATAATATATATATTTATGTATATATCTGTGTGTGTATTTATATATATATATTTATATATATATATATATAGATAGAGAGAGAGAGAGAGAGAGAGAGAGAGATGTACTTATATATAGATAGATAGATATACATATATACAGCATTATATAATGTAGTACAAAAATACACATATGTATCTGTGTGTCATCAAATCATACACGTATACAAATCATACAGAAAACTCACCGTTGTCTCACATCCGCAGCTGCAGTCGAACTCCACCTCGAGAATGAGTTTGTCCTGCAGCGTCTTCACCTCGATGAAGAAGGGTTTTCCGTCAGCTGGGCACTCGATCGCCTGGAGAAAATATGACTTTTATTGAGGAAAAGAGATAATGACAATAAATTATATATATATATCATGATAATAATAATGATGATGATGATGATGATGATAATGATGATAACAATAATAATAATAGATACATAAACTGATAAATAGATAAACAATATAAAATGGAAGATAGGTATAAAGGGGTTTTAATGAGTAGGGGAAAGTGGATGAGTAATGCTTGCGCTTAAGCTTGACGCCATTTTTGCTATGGTTCGAAAAAAATAAACGTAAGGAGTACGATTCTTATTAATTAGAGGAGTAATTAGAAAAATAACAGTTATAGCCCCATGTTTTGACTGATTTTTTACTATATGTCCTTTTATTATGGGAAAGGGGGAAAGAATGAGACAGAAAATGAGAATTACGCGACAGAGAAAATAAAGGAATAACAAACCAAAGTAGAAAAGGCATAAAAAAAGACGAAAGAGATAGAAAAACAAAGGCAACACCCTCTAAAATAATGACAATGAAACCAATTGCAGAAAACAAAAATAAAGACAACTTCAAACGCGCACAGAAAATGACCCACCGTCACGTCGAGATCGAAAACAACCTCGGATCCTTCTTTCATGTTACCGCACTCGCTCGTCGCCACGTCCTGGGTGCCATGACACTTCGAGGAGTAGCTG
>NC_061830.1:7611046-7618546 GCF_019202785.1 Penaeus chinensis
CACCCTCCTCCGCCTCCTCCACCCTCCTCCTCCGCCTCCTCCACCCTCCTCCGCCTCCTCCACCCTCCTCCGCCTCCTCCACCCTCCTCCGCCTCCTCCACCCTCCTCCGCCTCCTCCACCCTCCTCCGCCTCCTCCACCCTCCTCCGCTTCCTCCACCCTCCTCCGCTTCCTCCACCCTCCTCCACCCTCCTCCGCCTCCTCCACCCTCCTCCGCCTCCTCCACCCTCCTCCTCCGCCTCCTCCACCCTCCTCCGCTTCCTCCACCCTCCTCCGCCTCCTCCACCCTCCTCTCCAACCCACTCACCACTCAGCGGGTCGTTCTGCACCACCTTAACATCGTTCTGCGGATTCTCGATGTGCTGGGCGTCGCAGAAACTCTGGAGCTGCGACGTATCTGGAACGCAGTGGCTGCTCGTGGGGCTGCCCTCCTTTGGTTTTTGGGGAATGGGGATTCGGGATTAGGAAATTCGGAATGGGAATTTGGGGAGTGGGGAATTCGAATATCCGAGTGGGAATTTTAGAATGTGTATTAGGATTTAGGAATGGGATTGTAGATTCGGAATTAGGATATGGGAATGGGATTGTCGATTCGGGATTAGGATTTTGGAATGGGAATGAGGATTCAGGGGTCAGAATTCGAGGAAAAGAAATTGTGTACGGCAATATACGGCAAATATATAACTTATATGTTGCAATGTCTAGTAAATATACAAGTTGTATGTTGTAAATACGACAGATATACAAGTTATCTGTTGTAAACACAGCAAATATATAAATTATATGCTGATATATACGACAAACATATAACTTACATATTGCAGTGTAAAGCAGACATACAACCTACACCCTGCAATATCCTATACAAATAATAAACTAACACTTTCAAACCTAAAGCTCCACGAAGCGACTTTACCTTGGGTTTCGAGCACCACAAACACCCTGGCGTTTGGATGCAATCACTACACTGTTCCTTGACGCTGCAGCTTTCCTGGGCAGACGCTAGACTCGCTAATGCCCAAAATACCCACAGCGCCATGCCCAAGGGGATGCCCGCCTTCATCGTGGTGCCTATGTTTGGGGTAAGATAAAATAAATGAAAGTAAGAATTCATGAATTAATACACAGAGGGATAAAGAGAGAGAGAGAGAGAAAGAGAGAATGTGAAAATGTGGAAATAATGAAATGGAAATATGACTATATGATAAATATATAATGTAAGAAGGTCACAATGCCATGTGAATTTTTCGAAATGGGAAAATAAAAGTAAGATTCAAAATGAGAAAGTGGAAATATGATAATACAACGTGGGAATCAGAAAGTAAAAAAATATAAACACAGCGAAAACATGGAAACACGGTATGGATACGAGAACATTAAAAAATGCTTTGGAAGAAAAATGTTAACAAATCGAAATGAGTGACTAGGATAAGGTATAGCTTAGGAGTGTCAATAAATCAAAAGACATGATTTTTCTCTCAAAAAAGACACCGAATCGGAGTACGCCAGTGTTTGGGATGAGTTGCCAGTTTGTCTTTCCGCTGATTGATTAATAGACTGATTGACTGATTGTTTGATTGATTGATTGAATGAACAGGTATAAACAAGAAGTGCCCAAAAGTCCTCCGAAAATAGAAAGAACTAGAAAGAAGAGGGGAGACAGGTAAGCAGCGAGAGAGTGGAGGCTGGAAGGCAGTGAAAGTTTGAGCGAGATAGAAAGATGGAGGTAGGGAGGCAGGGAGAGTCAGAGAGAAAGAGATTGAAGGAGAGAGAGGGATGATAAACAGAGAGAGGGAGAGGGAGAGAGATAGATAGATAGATAGATAGAAATACAGACAGACAGGCAGAGATGAAGAGGAAGAGAGATAAAAGTAAGAAAGTAGAAGGGGAAAAAAAAAGGAGGGAACTCCAGTGAACAAGATAATACTAGACGGACACAAGGGCGCAGACCATTTTGACTTATGTAGAGAAGAAACAAAGGAGAGAAGGAAAATAAGAGGACAGAGAGTGGAAAAAGAGAGCGACAGCGAAGGACGGGAAACCCAGGGCCCAGCGAACACCCTATCTTATCAACATCCTCTCTTTTCTTACGATAAAACAGAAAAGAACGTGTTACAAAATTTCACGCACTACGGGTAAAGCCTTCTCCACACAACCTCAATACAAAGCCTTTAATGGGTTGCAATAGCCCGGCACACACCCCTTAAATATTGAAAAGCTACGAAAATCCACATACATAAAATTATACATACATACATACATACATACATATATACGTACATGCATACATACATACATACATACATACATACATACATACATTCATACATACATACATACATATATACGTACATGCATACATACATACATACATACATACATACATACATTCATACATACATACATACATACATTCACACACACACACACACACACACACACACACACACACACACACACACACACACACACATACACACACACACATACACACGCACACACACACGCACACACACATATATATAAATATATATATACATATATGTATACATAGATGTGTATAAGTCAATAATGTTGTTATTGTCCATTATTATTTTATCACTGTTGTTGGCTTTATATATTTATACATACATACACACACACACACACACACACACACACACACACACACACACACACACACACACACACACACACACACACATATATATATATATATATATATATATATACATATATATATACATATATATATATGCACACATGCACAAACAGACACAGATATATATATATATATATATATATATATATATGTGTGTGTGTGTGTGTGTGTGTGTGTGTGTGTGTGTGTGTGTGTGTGTGTGTGTGTGTGTGTATGTATGTATAAATATATAAAGCCAACAACAGTGATAAAATAATAATGGACAATAACAACATTATTGACTTACGATAAATAATGACAAAAAGTCACATAAATAAATGTATATAAAGTAGCCACTCGGCAAAAATCCGCACTGCCTCCTTTGCTTGTTTTGCGTGACGTGATAGTAGAGAATGAGAGGCAGATATATTTTCTTTTTCTTTAAAAGCCAGCCCGTGAATGTTACAAGAGAAAGGGGCGCGGGGGACTATTGTAATGTCATGATAGCTCTTTGAAATGGTTGACTTACTCTGTTTGAAAATTCGGATTTTACATACACTCGTCCGCTGTCTTGCTCTCTCTCTCTCTCTCTCTCTCTCTCTCTCTCTCTCTCTCTCTCTCTCTCTCTCTCTCTCTCTCTCTCTCTCTCTCTCTCTCCAACTCTCTCTCCAACTCTCTCTCCAACTCTCGAACTCTCCCTCCTCTGCTACCTCTCTTTTCCTATTTCCTACTCCCTTTCCCTCTCCATCTACCACTCCCTCTCCCTCACTCCCTCTCCCTTTCCCTCTCCCTCTCCCTTTCCTCTCCCTCTCTCCCTCTCCCTCACTCCCTCTTCCTCACCCTCTCCCTTTCCCTCACTTCTCTCTCTCCCTCTCCCTCACTCCAATCTCCACCAAAGCCTAATCGCGCATACGCCAATCAACACACCAATCGCCCTTACTAATCCGCAGTGTTTAGTCCATAGCACGTGTTCAGTGCAGTATTGCCATGTAAGGGAATGACCTGTCTCTCTCTCTGTCTTTCTCTCTCTCTCTCTCTCTCTCTCTCTCTCTCTCTCTCTCTCTCTCTCTCTCTCTCTCTCTCTCTCTCTCTCTCTCTCTCTCTCTCTCTCTCTCTCTCTCTCTCTCTCTCTCTCTCTCTCTCTCTCTCTCTCTCTCTCTCTCTCTCTCTCTCTCTCTCTCTCTCGTTACAGCAGATATAACATTTGGTTATTACTGTTCAGATTATCACCATTATCATAAAGAAAGTAACAACCGTTTCCATTGTCCTTTTCATCATCATCATCGACATTAATATCATGAGTTTTACTATTAGTAGTAATAGTAATAGTAGTCGTAGTATTTTCTTTTTTGTTTACATAATTATCATTATAATTATCATGGTTATTATCATTATCATGATAATGATGCTCACAATGATGGTGATGATGAAGATGATGATGATGATGATGATGGTGATAATGATGACGATGATGATGATAATAATAATAATAATAATAATAATAATAATAATAATAATAATAATAATAATAATAATAATAATAATGATAATAATATTCATAATGATTATAATAATAATAATAATGATGATGATGATTATGATGATAGTAATAACAATAATAATAATAATAATAATAATAATAATGATAATAATGTTTATAATGATAATGTTAATTATGATAATAATAATAATAAATATAGTAGTGGTAATGATAATAAAAATAAGAATAAAAATAAGAATGAAAATAATGATAATGATAAAAAAATCTTACTTATTGCGTTATCTATTCTTATATTGCTACAACACTTGTTCTTAATCCGTTGCAATTCTTGCTATTCATTTATGGCCTACTGAAGATTTGTCCTGTTTATTATCTATTCTGTTGCAATATCCATTCCTCATTCTTACTGTGTTGCAATCCTTACTCCGTCTTTTCTGTTAATCGTGTAAAGCCGGTCCACTTTTTCATATATATTTGGGTTAATTCACTTTATTTTCAATGTGCATTTCTTTGGAGCTTTACGATTTATTTTAACTTTATGTAGATTTAGATTTCTTATTTCTATTGTGTATTAGATTAAAATAGTGGAATCTCTACACTTTTTCTCTCTATATGGTGTCTCTGTCTTTCTATCCATTTGTTTGTTTATTTGTCCGCTTACCTATCGTTTGATCGATCGATCTCTATCTCCTTATCTATCTCTTTTTCTCTCTCTTTTTTGCTTGTTTGCTTATCTATCTGTTTATTTTTTTCGATAACGAACAAATAATAACACATGAAAAACACACACACATACCCTCCGAATATACATTTACATATTTACTTATCATTTCTTGCATCTTTTTAATCAGCGTACAATTACTTCAAATACCTCTAGGAGAGAGAGAGAAAACAAAAGAAAACATATATTCTAAATAGTCGCTAACCTGTAATCAGAGGATCCGGCGCGCGCTTCTCCCGTCCCCGTAGCGAGTAACAGACTGACAGGCACTCTTCGCGTCATCCCTCACCTCCTGGCCTGGGCATGGGGGGGAGGGGCGTGTTAATGCTTTCCTTTGGAGCCAAGGCAAGGGGGAGAGGCTACGAGTTTTCTTTCGGAGGGGAGATACGGTGTATTTCGTGTTTCCTTAGTGCCAGCCATTTCGGTTGGGGGTACGGGGGTAAAGCAAAATTTTCGCGCTAGAGCATTTGTGTTTTTATGATTATTAATATCAAGGACACTAGTCTGCTTGTGTTTCGTCCGTCCGTTAGGGCTGCACATTACGATTGGAATCATATTCCATGTGACTCCGGATTTAAGTTCGCTTCATTTTAATGTATACTAGACATGTTACGCCTGAAGTCATATTCTACATGACTGTAGAGTTGCAGTCGCTTCGTTTTGATGTAAAAGGAGATGGTAATTGACAATATAGATATTAAAGAATGACGCGCGCACACACACACACACACACACACACACACACACACACACACACACACACACACACACACACACACACACACACACACACGCATGTACGCATCATACTGCGAATTTATCGGAATCCTCTTCTACCTCTATTACTGTCATTATTTGGTGTATGAGGGGGAAAGAGAAAGGTAGAGGGAGAGGGAAAGATAAAGGGAGAGGGAAGGCGAAAGACAGAAAGAGGAGAGTGAAAGAGGAAGGGAGAAGTAATGTTTGAAATCCCCTTTAAGTTTCCCTTTGAAAATACTCCCCTTAAAATAATAATAATTATAATAATCAAAAATCACCAAAATTCATAGATAGGTAAAGCGCTACGACCATGTACACGAATCTTGTCCTTTGATGATATAATCAATCGTTAGACAAGTACCAGATAAATATTTTACATGCAATCATGAGCATACAACCACCAACGTGAGTACTCCATAGTGTTCCAATATGTCTAACTTACACTTTCAAGAATTCATCGCCAGGACATTAATTTTATTTAATCATACTTTTCTCCGCGGGCTGCCAGTTGAGTAGCCCTGCCATTTGTCACCCAGTCCGTCCAGTCCCCCTGTATAACAGCTGTACGTGTATCTGTATTAAAACAGGATACAGGGTGTGGTAAATTTCAGGACTGCAGAAACGAGTTAGCCTTTTCAGTCAACAGCGGCTTCGTATATGTTTTATCCAGTAAATAGTCAGGGTGAAAGAAGAAGGAATTTATCTCGTTGGTGATATTTTTTTGTAAATATAATCAAGCGGTGGTTGTCTGATTTTTATTTCTAGCATGTAAGTGGAGTGTACAGGATAGAGAACCAGAACATTAATAATCCTGAATACTTTTACTTTCATTGTTTTTTTTTCATTCTTTCTTTCTTTCTTTCATTTTACATTTCTTTGTTTACGAACCTCGCAAGGTGGATGTTTGGATGTGCTTACAGGGAAATAATTAAGAATGATTCCATCTTATAAATCAGTTAATCAACATTGCTTCTGGATCCTGAAGTATATATCTTGTACTTAAAATAATTAAGGTAAACGTAAAACATCTGAAACACATATATCTATGCAGTAGTTGACCACCAATGTGCACAAAACATTTTAACATTTTCAGACATTCTCGTAATTATATTATACATATATATTTTTTCGATCAACAAGCAATCAGATATGGTTTAAAACATTATCATGTTTAAAGTTCATATTCATAATCATTTTTTATCGTTACAAGGATTATTATCACAAATATTAAAACCACATTTAGTATTTCACAGGTCAAAGGTATCTTTCTTTCCTCGTTAGCTGGAACTGCTGGAGAAAAAATAAAAACAAAGCTTGGGATATCTGCTTCTCTTGCAAAACAGTCCTAACTATTCCTTCGTCCAATATTGATAATCATATTTACCCGAGGGCAGTTGGGCCAAATTGCAATAACATTCATATCTTTCCCATTTGCAATTGGCCCTCGAAACATCTCGCTATCTCTGCCACGCACATGAACAGATAGATATATAAAACAGATAATTAGTTATATAAACACTTAAAAAAGAAGAAGTGGCAGAGAATGTACAAACCAACAGAAAGCTATATCCTGTATGCGTCAAGCCTCCGGATATCCTCTGTAAGGTTCACGATAAATTTCAAAATAACTCTAGATTTTGACAATATGCATGAAGAGACTTCACTGAACGTATAATATGACGGAATTATTCATATAGAAATAACAATCTTCCATTATGAAAAATCACTAATCAAAATATACCAAAGAAGGGAAAGAAAAGAAGAAGGAACACGATAAGAGAATGCATTTGGAAAAAACAGAGTTAATAAACACACTGGTAACTATTCCTTCGAAGAAAATGGTTAGTTGCCAAGTAGGGTTTTAAAATCCTCTCTGATC
>NC_061830.1:7628546-7631046 GCF_019202785.1 Penaeus chinensis
CCCAACCTGGGGGCCTAGGAATATACTATAATCCCATAAACGTTGTCAGTGAGTTGTATAAAAATTTGGTCGTGGGGTTAATGTGACTGAGAGTGATTCACAGAGATAGAGGGAAATGGACACAGCCATCTTATAGAGCATAAGAAAGAGTAGCCATTGACAACACAAGTACAGCTGCTGTGGCCTCACATTCACTGCTCAGAGACCAAGTCCACAACACCCTCGCATAGAGTTTTTATGTCGCGATTTCTACAAGTTGGTACTAAGTGCTAATAAAGGTGGGGTACAGGGGAGGCTTGCCCCTTACACCCCAGTCTTGGGAATAAATAGAAGGTTGGAGAGGTGAGCTTTAGATATGATTACCTGGCATTGAGACCTCATCTCCTGGAGAGGTCATCGCTCTCGGTAACAAATACAACACACGTTAAGATGTTTAAGAATTTATTATAGGCAAATTATGTGAGCGCATTGAATTTTTGTATAGTTTTTTCACTTTTGTGCACTTAATTAAACTATATAGAATATATTTCCTCTAAAATGTAGTACACATTGATCTTCTATACTTTAAATATAAATTTTAATGAAGAATAGATGTGTGCTATATTTAGAATAGTCCAATGTTATTGTGGTTTGTGGTAATGCTTTCTGGTTAAACTGTATTGGTTTGGTTAACCATTGGTTAGTTTTTTTTTTTTTTTTTTTTTTTTTTATTGTAAGGTTGGACAAGCCAGGTTTTGTTTTGTTAAGTTGATTATCTACAAAGAGTGAAACTAAAGCCAGTTTTGGATTTTTTAGGCCTTTGGGCTCAAGGTTTGAGAAGGCCCAGTAAAATTTTGAGAATTAAGGAAAATTCAATAGTAAATTATTTTTATTTTATTTTGAATAGATACTGTATAGTATTTATAACAGATTTACAGTATTTATTTTGTGATTTTAACTTTATTGTGGAAGTAACTCTTCACCAAAGCTTCAGAGGACTTCCATTTGACGGAGGCTATCGCTTGTAAAGCCCACACCTTAATTTGGCTGTGATTGAGCCAAATGTATAAAGAAAAAGTTCATTTTGCAGTGATTGGCCTTACATTCCAGGAAGATCAAATAGCATACTGGCATTAGTTGGGAGAATTCATTTGCATATAACTTACACAACTGGTTCTCTCAACTGTTGTCAAGGCCAGATTCTTAAACATATGAGTATAGGCACATTTTTTTGGTAGGAGTAAAAATAGTTTTGAATATAGCATACAGGTTTTGCTGCCCAGATGATGGTTTGGTAAATGTTTGGAAAACAACAGTGTGGGTAGCCTGGGAAACCCTAACAGATTTCCACCACATACTTGTGTCAAGATAGAGCTTGTAGACCTTTTGTTATAATTATCAAATATGACCCAGTCCAATATATCTCCAGTCAGGATACTTTTCAAGTGAATTTGGATAGAATGCTGTCAGTAAAATATGAGACAAAAAGTCTTCTTTTTTGAACACCCACTTGCTCTGATACCAAAACATCTGCAGACAGGTTGTTTCATAGTAGGGTTATATAAACGTTTGAGCCATTTCATTGAAATATAATAAAATATCAAATTAAAAAAATGAAGCAGACACTCACACCATTATATCAGTATACAGTAGTATAAATGGTTTGAAACAGAAAGCCTGTTACATCAAACACATGACCATCCACCAAATGCAGCTGGAACAAACACTACCAACACATAATAGACAATATTACAATTGTCACATTCTGTAAACAATGAACACACACGACATTCCACCCAAACAGTACAAATGTAAATATAGTATTAAAGAATACATTAGCCTTCCTTTGTCCACTTGAATCCCTTTTCTTTTTTTGTTTTTTGTTTTTGTTTGATATAGATTAAAAAACTTCTTTATCTTCTGCTTCCCTTCATCTTATTTTGTCTTCCTTATTGAAAAGTTCAGCAATTAATTGCAGTACAAGAAAGGCATTACTATCTCTTCTTCCTCTCTTTTCTTGCCCATTGACTCCCAGCAATGATGTTAATCCAGTAAGTAAGTAAGGTAGACTTATGAATATGGATGAAAAAAAAAATTGATTCTCTCTCTCTCTCTCTCTCTCTCTCTCTTCCTCTCCCTCTCCCTCTGCCTCTCCCTCTCCCTCCCCCCTCTCTCCCTCCCCCCCCTCTCTCTCCCCCCCCTCTCTCCTCCCCCCCCTCTCTCCCTCCCCCCCCTCTCTCCCTCCCCCCCTCTCTCCCTCCCCCCCTCTCTCCCTCCCCCCCTCTCTCCCTCCCCCCTCTCTCCCTCCCCCCTCTCTCCCTCCCCCCCTCTCTCCCTCCCCCTCTCTCTCTCCCTCCCTCTCTCTCTCCCTCCCTCTCTCCCTCTCGCCCTCTCCCCTCCCTCCCTCCCCTCTCTCCTCTCTCCCTTGTTCTCTCTCTCCCCCCTTAGCTCTCTCCTCTCCCCTCCCTATCTCTCTCCCCCTTCCCTTATCTCTCTCCCTCTTCTCCTCGTCTCTCCTCCC
>NC_061830.1:7633546-7666046 GCF_019202785.1 Penaeus chinensis
CCTCTCCTCTCTTCTCTCTCCCTCTCCTCTCTCCTCTCCCCTCTCCCCTCTCCCCTCTCCCCTCTCCCTGTCTCCCTGTCACGCCCGCACTTAAAGACCATTGATCATAATTTGTGCAGCGGAACTCCGACCTTGTTACGTGTGCACCAGAGAAATTTAACAAAAGAAAGTAACCTCACGGTGTATTTAGTGCAGAATTTGTTATCAGGAAATTTGTGTCCACTTTATTTAGAGAATAATATACCAGGCATTTTATACTGCGGCTGAGTAGGTGTTCTCTGTCGTGGGTTAACTGTAAATATTTCTGGAATGGTATGATAGGGTTCTGCGGTCGCCAAGGTCACTCTACGGCTTTGATAATACCTTCACTGGTTCTGTTATTTTGTTGTCGGGAAGGAATGTGAGCTTCGCATTCCTGCTGTTGGGTGTAAAACTGTGTGCATTTTTGTTTTATGTACATTTTTTTTCGTTTTGGGGGAATTGGAAGTAGCAGCATTCATAGCAAAGAACAGCTGTTATGATACAAAGAAAAAAGTCTTTTTTTGTTTTGGTTCACAGGTGTTTGCCACACCTGACCTTGTCCGAAATCTGCCAAGTGTCACTGGTGGTCACAGTAAAGAAGGCTGCTATGTAACTCGAAGTTGACTCATAAAACTTTCCTTGACGATTGAATTCTACTATAAGAACCACGGCAGAAGAGATTATCCATTATTTTGTCTCATACAACGAGAGAAAAAAAAACAACAGATTCGGACACGTTTTCGTGACGTCACAACGTAAACAAAGATGGCGACAATCCTGTGGAGAACGACCATTCTCCTCTCGGTCCTGGCCTTTTCTTTGGCCGCCGAGACCTTGCACACGGTTGAAGAAGAGCAGGACACGTGCACAGACACCTGCACAAAGCTCTATTCACCTGTCGCTCGTTTTTCCGTGAGTATAAGGGAGGAAATGTGCGTCATGTGAAGGGATGTCATTTTGGGTAGTATTGCGACCTCGCCTACCAAGGGAAAGCGCCCTGTAATGAATTAAGGCAACTATATGGCAATCCCTGGGCATCAACTTGTCTTCCAGGTGAAGTGTTGATGCACCAGTAACTCCTGTGGAATATGGGAACACCTGTCAGTTAAAACAGGCAGGGGTTCTAGTCTGCTCCATGAAAAATCTGGATTGTTGTTTTCGTGCTTAGTCGTGTTTGGGAAGGTAATCAACAAGAAAAACCTCTTCCTCTTTCTCCCTACTGTTTCACTTCCTCTTTCTCCCTCGTGTTTCTCTTCCTCTTCCTCTCCTGTTTCTCATACTATTTCGGAAAATTTTCCGCGCATGTCACACAAAAAGTACAGTAAAATAAGTGTGTGGAGTGGATACCTTGACGAAAAGTAAGACACTTTTCATCTATGGTGATAGGTTCGGATATCTAAAATAAGGGAGATACAGGACAGAGAAGACAGAAGATGGCCCCTTCATTTTCTAAGTCCCCTGCTATGTTTACCTTGCGAGGATCATAACAAATGTGACGCGTAACTCATTACTGCGATCCATCAAGTAGTCCATGTATTGCTACGCGCTTGTGAGAAGGCTTATTTTGTTATTACTAGCGTCTGTTTTCCCGAATTCATGTATGTAATGCATTATTCTAGTTTTATTATACTTCTTTTACGTCTTTTGGGAGTTATTTACGCTATTCTGAACAATAACCTTGTGCGCATGCGTGTGTTCACCGGGAGATTTGACAGGTCGTCCCGGCGGCCATTCAGTGAAAAACACCGGTGAGAAATGTTTCGTTTTAAGTGCTGCGTCGACTCCGTGTCATTTTTAAAGTCTTTTGGTGGATATACAGGACAAATGGACATTATTCTCAATCAAAGCCTGATATTTGAGCCCAACAAGTGCCCCAAATGCCGAAAAAAGTGATTAGAAACCAAGCAATTCTGACAGACGGAAGCGCAGAAAAGTTCGATCTCTCGCTTTATAAAGGTTTGTGGTTTAACCCTGGGGCTAGGCGTATATACTACTAAGGGGGTCCAGGGGGCGTAGCCCCCTGGCTAGGCGTACATATCACCACGGGGGTCCAGGGGGCGAAGCCCCCTGGCTAGGCGCATTTAATACTACGGGGGTCCAGGGGGCAGAGCCCCCTGGCTAGGGAATATATAGATCGTAGTGTATAAATCCCACAGGGTTAGGTTAGGTTGGTTTATTGGTTAGGACGCATTATACGATTACCACAGGGGATCTGGATTATATGAAATCCCGTAGATTTTTTGCTTTGGGTCCCGTAGAGTTTTTCGAAAATTGGCGCGTCGGTCCGTAGACTTTCAAATGTGGCGACAATGTCCGTAGAGTTTCATTTGCCGATTTTAAGCGTTTTTTGTGCTTGTTTTACACATTTCTGTTCTCTATTTTGCTTATTTAAGCCTGTTTTACCCCGTAATTTCCCTGATCTACTTCATGCCCTCCCCTGCTATCGGGACTTATCAAATCACATCAAGATTGTCGGCTGGAGAATCCGACGGAGATTATCATCAGATTCGTTCTCATCACACGAGGACAAATCTGATGATATAAATATTGTAAGGGAAGACCCGATTGTCATATTCGGAAAATTAACCACTATTTCTCCCTCCTGTTTTTCTTATTCTTACTCCCTTCCCGTTTCTCTTACTCTCCCGCCCTCCTTTTCATCTTGCTCCTTATCATTATCATCCTCTTCCTCCTCCTCCTACTGCTCCTTATTTTCCTCTTCCCCTTTCCATTCATCCTCATCCCTGTCCATATATATCATTATACTCTTTGCATCTTCACATTAGCCATATTTTTCTTAGCTCCACCTCTCCCTTTCTACATGTTATATTATTCTAACTTCCCCCTCTCCCCTTTCCCTGCTTCATACTACTTCATTATAATGGGGATGATGATGTCTCACTACTTTTGTTCATTTCATATTTCCCAGGTCCATTACACCCCATCATTCCCACTGAAAATGTGGAAGAAACAGTTCATGGTTTAATAGAATAGTTGCTCCTCAATGTACCTGTAATTTTCTGTAGTAATTAGACCCATAAGACTATCTTTTAAATTATTATTTCACCCCTAAAGCCTTTGTATGCCTGAACTGCACATTAACTCTAAGTGGCAAGACCTTACTTATTTCAACTTCATTAAAACCACCACCACCTCCACCTCCACCACCACTATCATCATCATCATCATCATTAATCATCATCATCATCATTAATCATCATCATTAATCATCGTAATCTTCGTGCTATTTCACCTTCTCAGCTTTCAAACCTTACTATTTCTCCTTCTTCCTCCACCTTCATTATCCTCATACTACTGCTATTCTCTCTCTCTTTCTCAGTCTTTTTTTTTTTTTCTTCTTCTTCTTTTCTTTTCTTTTCTTTTCTTTCCTTTCTTTTTTCTTCCTTCTTCTCCTCCTTATCCTCTCCCTCCCTCCATCCCTCCCTGCCTTTCCCCCTGTCTCACTCTCCAGCATCTTTTCCTTTCTTGCTCTTATTCACCTTTCTTTTATTTCTCCATCTCTTTCTGAACCTTCCTCTTTCTCTCTTTCCTCCTGTTTCATTTCCAACCTCTCTCCTTTTCTTCTTCTCTCTTATTTTTTTTTTCTTTCCTTTTGTCCCAACTCTCCTCCTCCTTTTCATGATCATGAACCTAATCATCATGATGATCATGCTCCTCTTTTTCTACCTCTACTTTCCTCTCCTCCTCCTTTTCAACCTCTCCTTTTTCTCTATATCCCTTACCCTTTCTTCTCTTCCTCTTATTCCTCCTCTTCTCCCTTTTCATTTTTCCAAATCACATTTCATTCCCTTTCCTCTCAATTCCCCTACCCTCTCCTCCTCCTCCTCCTTCTCTTCTCTTCTCCTTTTCCTCCGCCTCCTCCTCCTTTCCTTGTAGAATCTTAGATAGTAGAAATCTATTTTGGAATACCTATTGTTGAGAACTGCTTATTTTGGCTAATCTTGTAGCAATCTTATCAGTTCACAGTTAGGTTTCCTCTAAACTCCTTTTTTAATCCTCTCTCTCTCTCTCTTGTGCCTATCAATTTCTTCTCTTTTTTTTTTTTTTTTCTTCTTATGTTTATTCCCATTTACTACATATCAGTTTCCTCTTTCCCATTTACTTCTTCACTTGCATTTCTTACCTTCTTGTTTCTTCACTTTTTCCTTCTTCCTTTGCCACTTTTGTTACCCCCCCCCCCTTCAATTCTTATGTGCCATATCTTCATACTTTTCAGCTTTTGCAGCCCATCTTCCTCGACCATTTTTTAAATTTATATTGCACCTTTCAATCCTCCACATACCTCCCTCCCCTATGCTGTAATCTTGAGAAAGTAAGCTAATTGCACCCTTTTCAATCTTCCAGAGTAGCAACAATGATGCCTGTGAGCGAGGCTGCCGATTCTACACGATCAGCGAATTTGTCTCTGATGGGCCAGGCCATGGCAATGCAGTGGACGGGAAGGACGCAAATCCTGTAAAGACGACGTGTTACAATTGTAAGTCCTATTTAGGGTTTGAGTACATGATGTGTGTTTGATGTGGTGCCTGCGCACTTTCTCCTTCTCCCTCACTCTCCCCTCCCCCTCCCTCTCCTTTTTCCTTCCCTCCTATCCCCGCTTGTAATAGTTTTGAAACTACTACTGCTGTATCCCAAAAAGTTGTTTTCTTTGTACCATATTATATTCCAAGGTCATTTGTTTTATGTTCTTTTGATTGATTAAGCACTTTTTCTCCAGCTTGTGTTGAAGCCTACAATGAAACTTCAGACAGCACAGTTGCCTGCAAGGCTGGCTGTGATGCCCAGGAACGAACATCACAGGATAAAACTAAAGTAAATTCCTTTTCTTAGTTCATGGAGTGGCATAGTCAGTTGTTGATTTTTGTTGAAATATGAAGGAACAGTTTCAAAAGCAGACTTTAGAATCAGTGACCTGAAGATGAAATCAATCTGTTTTGACATTTTTTCATTAATTTAATTTTTTTGTTTGTGTATTTTATTGTTTTTCTACCATGATTTCTTTTTCTTTTTCTCATTTCAGGAAGAAGAAGAAGAGGAAAAACCAACCCTTCACCTATTGAAGCCACTAATGCAGATGCAAGCTGTCTACTCCTCAATTGTTGGCGCTGTCCACATTGTGCGCACATCTCTCGTCACATACTTTGTGAGCGATGACAGCTCCATCGTGGCTGTTGAGTCGGAGCCAGAGATCATGCTGGAAATCTTGCCTGAGGGAGTAGATGGAGACTCACCTATGCAGGGACTCCAGGCTGAGCCCAGGCAGTGTGAGTTCCTGTTCCTTTTTGTTGTGGTCTTGGATGTAGTTTGGGAATATATAGGTTATTATTTAAATGTGGAGAAAGAGGGGTTTGTTTGTTGGCAGCTGTTATGAATTACTAGGTCCAGTACAATGATATTTGTAAATTGGTTATCCTGAAGTCATACCATAATCAGATTCTTACTGGACTTCACCAACAGAAATTAGAAATTAATGATATAATAAAAAATAATCTTGACCCATTAGCTTTGGATTATGTGGCATGGCATGACAGATAACTACAGGCAAGAGATGAAGTCAAGTCACATCATTAGTCTATGAGATTATTATAGCTTTTCAAGACAGATTTATTAATTTTGTGGTTTATAGAATTTTGGTTAATGGATAATTTCATTGACCGCTCAAGACCATCTCTCTTACGCTTACATCTAGTGGCTTACGGTGGTCCCTTACGCGCACATAATTGGTTGATAGTTTATTGCTTATGCAACTATACATTTCTTTAGAATATTTTCAGATGTGTGAGAAAAGAAAACAAGGCACTAGTGACCCTTAAACTAGAGACGGATATGTATCTAGAACTGTTACTTTTGACTTAATGTATCCAGATCTACCATAGTTAATTTATAGACTATCTAGATGTGATAGTTTTATATATAAAGCCAGACGTAACAAGTTCATCAACTATTAATCTGTATTTACATTTTACTAAACTGGAACTACGTCCAAATTTTCCTTTGGTAGTGATGAGTGACGAGGACTCCCAGGACCCATCTGTGGTACGCTGTGTGTCTCGTCACCTTGGTGTTCCTCCTTACCTCCTCGTAGCTTCAGCTTTGGCCCTCGTCCTCTTCACACTGTATGTGATCTTTGCTGTCTGCACAACTGCTAGTCCACCAAAGACAAAAACTTTCAAGGTGAGTGGCCATCATTGTATGAGTGTGCTTTGAATTGGAAATATGGTTGTAGGGAGGGTGGGAATGAGAGAAGAGTGTTTGTATGTTTGAGTCATTATACCAACAGAGGTCATTTTGAATATTAATTGATTAAATAATTTGTTTGTCTTCCTCCAAAGTTCATTTTGGGCTTACCATTGTTTATCCCCAGAATGGACTGAGTGTCCAGGCTGACCCACTACCTCTGCCCATCAAACTGGTTCGTCCGGAAGACCTTACCAAGCTCAGTCTTATGGAGGAGGAGGAGCAGCAAGCACCTCCTCTGCCCACCAAGGTCAAGCTACCTGACACCGAGATTTAGCCTATTTCATGGCAAGATCCATAGCAGCTGCCTTTAGGGAGTTTGCACTATGGTATTAAGCATATCATTTCTTTGAACCTTTTTCTTCCTTTGCATCTTTTATAATCTAAGATACAACTGTCTTCTCACATTTTGAGGAATTCATAATAGAAAGGTTGACTGAGTTTACATGTATCTGTGACATACATGTACAGATATTAATTAAACAAGTTTCCTGTTCATAATTCACTGTTAGAAGTAACTGCATTTCAGTCATTCATGTTTTACCAGCACATGGGGATTGAGCTTATTTCAGGTCTGTGAGCAGTATATCTTTTGTTGTTTAATGGCTTTGAGATGTTTTATCCATATTGTATATAGTTGAGCACTGAGGGAAATAGAATAAAAAATCTCCATATTGTAAACATGAACATTCACTACTTGCTCTTTTGACATACCTTTATGAACCCTAAAAATGTGCCTTTCCATATTAGATAGTTTTCAACAATCAAGTTTTCAAAACTTGAATACTTGATCACACTCAAATGGTTCAAAGCATAAAAAAAACAAAAAAACTCAAACCTCTTATTAATGAGGCATACCAACTAACCATCTATTGTCACTAGCTAGGTCTCATAATGTTTGGAGAGGGTTAAGTATTTAAACAAAACAGGGAAGATAGTTCTATCTTAGATTGTACTTTCATCCACTCATGTTTTTTAGCTTTAAGAAGTTTAGTTTCCTGTCTAGACTATCTCCAGTGACAAAAATGTTCCCAGAGCTTGTAAGGAACCTCAGTAAACCCTATTTAAGCCATATAAAAGCAAAACCTCCTCCATATCTTTTCCAAAGACATAGTTGGCCGTTTGAAGAATCATTAACCAGCTATGGCCGAACGATTTCCTTAGTTGTTGTAGAGAAATGGTTAGGGAAAAGCTTTCTCAGATATACCTGTGTTGCTTGATGACATATAATCATTGTTTGTTGTGTGTCTAAGTCTTTATACATTTAGAAACACTTGTGTGATCAAATATACTATCTTGTGAAAGCATGAGAATTGATTCAGAAAAGCGCTGCTTAACAATACAGTACTGCATTAGCATTTTATTATCATGTGGAAACACTGAAGCACCTGCATTTTTTTTTTTTTTTTTTTTTCTGTTTCCTTTTATCTTTTTTCTTTTCATTTTTTTTTCTTTTTTCTTTATTTTATTACTTGGAAGTTCTTAGAGTAAATTTTTTCTTTTCTTCTTTTTTTTCGTGCTCACAGATTAGAGAAAAAAAGGTTTATTTTCATTTTTCAGTTAAGAGAAGCACCTTGAAATGATTATCTGTAGCATTTCAGAGTGTTTGTATAAAGAATAGAGAGTGAGTGAGTGATAGAGAAATTTAAATGTTGCAAAAATAAAGGGGGGGGATTCTCTGTACTTAATTTTTTTCTTCAGGGCCTTTCCTCTAGCCTTTGTAGGGTTTGCCTTTTTCCCATAGGCTTAAGCCAGTTTATATGTAGGTGCAATATTGACACCATATTTTGTAAGTTTGATTATGCCAAAACAAGTGTACTAGGGTAGGATGCAGTTTTACAGTATATCCTATTTACTTTTTCCTTTTTATTATTTTCTTTTCTTTTCTCTGTGATTTATATGTATATCAGATTTATATATATATTTATACTACATTTGTTGTGCCACATTTTTTTTTTTTTTTTCCTATAATCATTAATGGAATCATATTAGTTTTGCAAATACAGTATGATATTGTAATTCCAGGGGTTCAGTGGATTTGCTATTAATAAATAATACATAATTTCTACATGTTTCATTCAATAAACCTGAAATGATTTCAGATTTGGTGTGTTAGTATGTAGATGTGGATACGTGTGTGTGTGTGTGTGTGTGTGTGTGTGTGTGTGTGTGAATATGAAAGAGGTTATTCTCACTGTTGCTATCAGCACCTAACCAACAAGGTTGCAAACATTATGAGCTCCAGGGCTGGCTGGCCGCACATGCGACATTGCGCTCAGCTCTTACCCTAAGACTCTGGTGGGGAGGATTGGCTGGCGTGTCGATGAGACCGTCACAAGTGACCATTACGGCACTATATATACCCTCATGGATGCTGGCCCAGCCGAACTCCTAAGACCGAATCCAAGATGGAAAACAGACAAGGCCAACTGGCAGGCGTTTCAAAACGCCTTGGCCCTCTGTCTGAGATGCAACGATCCCCCACAATGCGAAAATGTGGAAGTGCTTGAAGCTAGCCTGCTAAACGCCATTAATGAAGCAGCCTCACAGACCATACCCAAAACTCGGCCTGGGTCCAGAAGTCACAAAGACGCCTGGTACTTCAATGACGAGATCAGGGAGGTCAACCACAGGGTGAACATGTGCCGAAAACTATTCCGAAGGCAAAGAACCCCTGACAACTTATCCCTCCTAAGGGAAGCTGTCACGGATGCCAAGGAAACTGCCAACAGAGTCAGGCAGGAAAAGTGGCTGGAATGGTGTGAGTCCTTCGACCACCAAACCACCCTTTCAGAGCTGTGGCAACGGGTCAAGCAAGCTACCAGCCGCTCAGCCCCGAGGTGCACCCTTCACGACCCCCAAGCAGAGGCTAACAGACTGGCACACGAGTTCTCTGCGAGAACGAGCAGCAACAGTCTGCCAGCCGAGCTGAGGGCTCTGATGGGATCTCGTACCCCATTATCTCCCACCTAGGACTAGCAGGTGAGCGTGCACTCTTGCAACTCATCAACAAGTCCTGGGAAACTTCCACTCTACCCCAGAGTTGGAAGAGGGCTACCATAGTTCCCGTCCCAAAACCAAAGGAGCCGGGGAAGTACCGCCCCATCTCTCTGCTCAGCTGCCTGGCCAAGACGGCTGAGAGGATGGTACTAAACCGGCTTCAATGGAAAACGGGACCCCCGCACGAACACCTCCACGGGTTCACAAGGGGCATGGGCACAGCACACAGCATAGCCACGCTCTTAAGCACAATCAGCAAGGGCCCAGCTGTGGTGGTATTCCTTGACTTGGAGAAGGCTTTTGAACTGGCAAGTCCGCTTGCCATTCAGGAAAGCCTGATCCAGAAGGGAATCAGAGGAAAGCTCTTGGCTTGGATAGGTGACTACTTCAGGAACAGGACTGCCAATGTCAAATTCCAGGGTCACCTATCGCAGAACATGCCGCTCAAAAATGGAACGCCACAGGGTGGGGTTCTCAGTCCAGCCCTATTCAACACTTTAATGTCCTGCATCCTCAACATAAACCTCCCAGTGGGGTGCCAGATCATCTCGTATGCAGACGATCTCGCTATCACCTCCACTGGACCACGCAGCCAGAATAAAGCCCAGCGTTGTCTGGACCTCGTGTCAGAGGAGTGTTGTAGGACAGGACTAAAGATCTCTGCAGCCAAATACAAAGCCATGGCTCTGAGACAGAGAGTTCGAGGCACAAGACTGAAAATCCAGGGAGTGGAATTAGAATGGGTCCAGGACTACCTATACCTTGGGGTAAGGATAGACCGGACCCTCTCCTTCCATAAGGAGGTCCAGTACCTGGTTGACCGAACTAAAGCAAGACTGTCCGTCATGAGAGCAATGACTGGGAGACGCATAGGGGCCAGACACAAAGTACTAAGATCATTCTATGTACATGCTGTCCGGCCCATTGTGGACTATGCCTCAGTCGCTCTAATTGCTGCAAAGAAAAAGCACACAGACAAATTAGAAACAGTCCAAAATGAAGCTGCCAGGATCATTCTGGGTGCCCCGAGGTGGACGAAGGTCCTCAACCTCCTGATGGAGGCAAACCTTCTCCCCCTGGACTCACGAATCGATCTAATGGCAACACAATTCCTGTCAAAGGTCATCCAGGCTCCCAGGAACACAAGCCTAAGACAAAAATTAGTCAGATGCCTCGAACAAGACAACGAGCTCGTTGCAAACAACTCCTGGCTGTCTCATACAGCCAGGGTGTTGATACGCCATCAGCTCAAAGAACAGCTTCTTGCTAAGGGCATGGACTCCCCCCACCCCGACTTTGCCGAAGCCCCGCCGTGGGCACTGAGCCTGATAGAGTTCAACATAATGAGCCTGTCAATGAAAAAGAGCCTTTACCCCATGCCTAGCCTAAAGGCAGAAGCCCTCAGGGTCATTGCAGCCTTCACTCCTCCGGGTAGTAGAACATACTACACGGATGGATCGGTCGATCCCTTAAGCCACACTGCAGGCGCCGGCTTTGCAGCAAGGGATGCCACGCAATCTATGAGGGTAACAGACAACGCCTCCTCGCTACAGGCAGAGGCAGTTGCAATCATGGGAGCCCTAGGCCACGCGTCCCTAAGGGAAGGACACGTGGTCATACACACAGACTCCAGGGCAGCCATTGACTGTCTTCAGCACAGCTCACCCACAGACAACATCTACCTACCGACCACGATTCTCACAATGGCACAGAGAATTCTTGCTCAGGGTAGAAGAATTATCATCAACTGGGTCCCAAGCCACATCGGCATCAGAGGGAACGAGCTTGCTGACAGACTAGCCCGTCGCTGGCAAGGGTATGCCCCCAAATCCCATGACGATAAAACCGATCCGACACGGCAGCTCCACAGAGAGGAAACGAGAACCTCCCCCTCGGCCAGCTGGTACTCAGACGCCACAGGCTATGAACCACTGGCACTCTCTGAAGTAAGCAACAGAGGTACCGAAGTCATTTTTCACAGAATGCGCCTAGATTACCACTGTGCATGGCAGATTATCCCAACAATCGAACGCGATGAAAGGTGCTGCAAGCACTGCGGCGAGCCGAACGCCACATTAGTCCACTACCTAGAAAATTGTGACCATACACAATTCCTGAGACAGGGACCGCCCACAACAGCCGCCATGCTGGTAAAGAGGCTATGCGAAATGCTTACACCATGGCGGCAGGAGCGCCTGCTGGCAATCCCGCCACCACGGTAAGCACCGAGTGTCAGACAACTCAATGAGACAGCCGTAAAAAGCTGACACAGGCCGGGCCATATTTAGAAGGCCCGGCGAAGCTAGAACTTCGCAAACCATAAAGTCAAGTTACCCTAAGATATCTACCATACTGCCACATCTCTGGTGGTAACTTGGTAGTTGCATCCCTTTGGCTCGCAACATCGACACTCAGTCTCCGAAATCCACTTAACCAATGCTTCCACAATACGTCTTCAAAACCTTGTGAGTACGTTTTGGGCCTTTTCATTTTTTTTCTCCTCTTTTTCTCCCATAAATGTGTTAAGCTGTATGTCCAGTCACTCTCATGTTGGTTTTGTTGGGTAAAAGTGCTAAGTGACAGGAAATGACAGCATTCTCACACTGTTCTTCTGACCATAGATCGTATTACTGTGTGATCATGATATTTGCCAACAAACGCAAAATTATGACACCATAGGGATAACCGTAGCATCATTTCATTGCTCATTAGTGACATGTTCTATCGGTGCAAGAGCAAAGCTTTTATGCAATTTTTATATATATTTAATATTTTGATTATAGCTTTAGGATCTTCCCCATATCATAGTGCACAGAGGGATGCCTGATATAACCCGACGTTACATATATCTCCAAATAGATCTGCGCTCCGACATTACGATAGTAGGTACAAGTGATACTGAAGTTATTTGTTTGATTGGCAACTTTTATTCGAGTCAGTGTGACCCACAGTACATCCATTCATTAATGTAGGACTAGGGTTTAACCTAGAATCGTCATTCACTTATTAATCGCACCCTTTTCACCGTCTAAAAGTCACTTACCTGTTTTGGGTAAATCCCAGATTGTGTGATTCATGATAGATACCTGTAGGGTATGTCACAAGCACCCATCACAGATTCACAGAGTAGAGCAGGTTATTTATAGATTTTCCCAGTTCGTTCAGTTCACTTCATTTCGTACAGCATTTTGGGTATAACGACCCCCTGTCAATGAAGTCTGACATACATAGCTAGAAATGGCTACCTCAGCATTTCAGTATTTCTGACACGAGATTTGCATGCGAATATTTTTTTCAAGTCCCCGTTCATTAGTGCATACATTCCGTCGCATATCATTAAATGTTGAATTCAGTGTGGTAGTTGAAGTAATTTTGTATTAATAGCATTGCTAATTAATCGCAGTATTGTTATATCGAACGTTAATCTTTATGTTTGTGATTCAGTCTCTTTGAGTTCACACTCACTTTCATTCTCTTTCATGCTCAGTGTCGCTCACACACACACTCCCTCACTCATCCATGCAGAACAAAAGACACTGATACCTTTTCATTAATAGGGTTTGTTGCTGTCATAGCTGCGGGTGTAAAGAGCTATGATGTATCTCTTTTGCCCGCAATTTTGTCAGTTGTGACGAGTGACTCGTACATGATGTACAATTTCTTATTTTACATACATTTCCTTGTGGATTGCTGTTGTCATGTCATTACTTTATGAAAGTAAACTCAAAATAAATAAAAAATCGCACCCAGCAGTCACAGTACTCAGGTCAACCACCAGCCTGCGGCCTTCCCCCCAAGGCTGGCTGGCTGTCCTCAGCTTTTACCCTAAGGCAATGTCTCATGTGTTCCCTTAACTGTCCTTAAATAAAGAGTCAAGCCATTTAACCATTATCACCTCCCAACCAGTCATAGCTATTGTTTAGAGGCATCTATAGCCTTTTACACAGTTCTCACCTTTAACCCAATGCCGCCGGAGAAAATTAATAAAAAATGGGGAAAATGATGTGCTCATTTCCTATATTTTTGGTGAAATGTCTCTGCACATAGATGGTTCTGCTAGTGCTTAGCCACAAAGGAGTCAATTAGTAGACCTTGTGACCTTACCTGATTTGATTTGGCGGGAAAAACGTATTTTACTAGTGCTATGAACATCGATGGTGTAATTTTTATTATAAACATTATAATTATTATAATGTTATAAACATTAGTAACAGCAAAATAAGATAATGTAAAAGATTTTTGTAAATCAAAGAAAAAGGTAAACGAGCAAGACAGGCAGTACTTGTAACTGGCTCATTGGTGACTTAGTACAAGTGTAGCCATCTATGTGTAAAAACAGTCAAACAAGTAACTCACAGTGGGCATAGCATGTACGTAGACGACATGCCCATCGGCATTGAGTTAGGCCAGTTGAGCTCATGGGGACCCTGAAGTGTATACAATTTATATTCCCCAAATAATACAGGCTCACCATGGCAAGTAATGAAGATTTTGTACCCTTAATTGGGGCACTGAGGGTTGCCTTATCAACTAACCTACCTGAAATCAACTCATCTGGTTCCCCAACAAATAACTTTCCTTAGATTAAGGCTCTGACCACTGCTACTGGTACTACTTCCTTAATGCTTGCTGTCAACTTGATACATTCCGAATAATCCACAAAGGTCATTACTTGGTCTTTAGAATATTCCCCTTCCTCTCGTAATATCCTCTACTCCATCTGCTCATCCACCAAAGTCTTCTTTATTTTCTCCACCCTTTTCATTCTTATTGTCCTCCTCCCTACAGTACTACCTCACTCCACACCACTCCCTCACTCCACACCACTCCCCTCTTCTTTTTGTCATTGTCCTTGTACTATTTCCACCTCAACAGGGTGTATATTTGATGGGACCATGTGTCCAACCAACGGTTACACTGTGAGACTGGTACAGGACCTGTTACTTGCACAATCCTTGATCACCAACTCAGGCTATACGGATACCTGATACGTTTCCCACAGGATGATCCTACCCACCAAGTTGTCTCTGTTCAAGACAACTCTGGGTGGATGAGGCCTGTGGGACGACCTAAGAAGTTATGGCTTGGGCAGATTGCAATTAAAGCATACCACCCCATCTTCTCAGACACCTCCCTTCTTTCCATAGATACCCTCCATTTCCAAAGATAACCTCCATCTATTCACCCTTCACCCACCCCTCACCCTTTTACTAATCTGTACCTTATCCCATCTAACATATTTTGTGATCAGTAAGATGTTTTTCCTTTTTTCAACACAATACTTTACCACATTGCTATATGATGTCTAGCTTTTTTTAATTATTATCATTATCATTATCATTATCATTATTATTATTATTATTATTATTATTATATAACCACTAACATCTTTCCCTTCCCAGATTACCCTTCAATTGTTTCTATGCAGATGAGTAAGATAGTAATAAGACTGGATGGAATTTTTCAGCTCTTGATAATATTCTTGACGACATAGGCATACCAATTAAAATGTACATAGTTTTATTGGCATCGCTGCATTCTATTCTGTTATCATTCATAACAGTTTCCTGGTTATTAAGTACCGGGCATTTATTTCCAAATACTCTAATAAAAAGCTTATTGAAAGTATGATAAGAGGAAAATAAATAAATAAACAAAGATTCCTGGTAAGAAATTTTATGCATCAGTAAGCAGTGCTTTATATCAATACACATGTCTTATATTGTGCTATTTTCACCATAGCACACATCTGTTTGTGTAAAAACTAGCTCCACAATCTTGAAGACTTCCTTTTAAAAAGAAAAAAAAATAAATGTCCAATAATTATTGTATGGTCTAGGTGTAGATATTTTTACCCATAAAAATTTGTACTAATCACCTAGTTAAAAGATTAACATATTTCATCACAGATTATCAAAATAAATGAACATAAATGCCATTCTCTATTATACTGATTGTAGGCACTTTACAACTGGTTAATAAGTTCTTATGTGGAACTTTCTCAACAACTATCAGATATTCACTTACATAAATCTTGAAGAACTTGGAATGCTTTATATGTTCTAAAAAATAATCTTATAATGTCCAATGAAAAGAAATAAAATACTGTGGGGTTTAAACACCATCAACAGTGTAAAATAATTACAATAATAAAATGCAGTAGATCCTCCTTTAACATTCAACCATGTAATACATGTTAGGTATAGTATGACCCCAGTAGTGCAAGCCACTATTCTGTACTGTAGAAGGAAGTGTGAGTGAGTGAGTGAGTGAGTGAGTGAGTGAATGTTTCTTTGTGTGTGCGTGTTTGTGTATGTGCATGTTTATGTGTGTGCATGATTGTGGACACCTGCTTATCATACATTTATTTATTCTAGCCAATCAACAGGATATTTATGTAAACAAATATACTTTTGATACTAATATCAACTCCACCGGATAAAAAAAAAAAAAAAAAAAATACATTTCAATAATTTAAGTAGAAATATCTTTTAAAAATAATGATCACCACAAGTTGTTTACAACAGCTTTCACAACCTTTGTTCACTTGAAGGAACATCTTTGACTTTCCACAAAACTTGCTGGAAGACTTGTGTTAAACTGTAATTATTGGGAAAGCATGACATGCACATACTTTTTCAACACTGCATACGTTTTTTTGTTTTTTTTTTAGGTTTATGAGCTTCCTAAACACTTGCACCATTGATCTTTGAAGCATGCTTGTACCTGGTGCAATGGTTGATCTGGGAAGTATCCAATCTGAATTAGGCATTGCCAATGAAATGTCTTAATTGAGTGGCATAGAAATAAATAATGCAGAGGGTTACCAGTCTACATTACCATGTTATTGGAGGATTTAATGTTTAAAAAAATCAAATTATATAGTAAGAAATGGTAAACAATGCACAAGTTTTTCAAGTTTCACATGTTTTAAGACAAACCAGTTACACAGTACAGTAAACAGAAGTTATTATGTACAGTTGAAACACAACTATCTTTTTTTTTCATGACTATTAAACCTATCAAAACATTAAGATACTCAATGACAATATATGGTTGCTTGGTATGCATGATTAGTTGGAGACTGGGATTCCATTATAGTAATACTTCAAAATATTTGAGTACAATCAGTATCCATGATTTAGTAACTGGATTACTAAACAATATTGTTATGGAACAACAAATTTTCAGTGGCCTTCATAAATCTAAAAGGCATATAAAGATGAAACCTCAGAGTAATCAGTAGTTTACATTCATGCACTACATTATCACTTGATAGTTTTACAAAATAAGATTAATTATTGGTATTGATTCCTGTTGGTGGTCAGGTGATAGAGGTTTGTGTGAACTATAGATAGGCATCTGTTCCACATTTGTATTTTAATTTGCTTTTACTGGCTGTACTACATCAAACATAATACAAGCAGAACATCTTGACAGCATGAAACAATGAAAGAAATTATGTTCACAGACCTGACATAAGCTCAGCCTACATGTGGTAATATATGTAAAGGACTGAAATCTGCCCAAGTTATAACTATACCCAATGAACAGTAATGTCTGCTAAATGTACAGATATCACAGACATGTAAATTATCTCAACCTTTCCATTATGCTGCTGCCAAAATCTGGGATGATAGCTGTGTCTCTGACTGTACATTAATATAACATATCAATCTGCACTCATGAGCTTTTGATATCAAAATCAGACATAAAAACCTAAAACAACATGGAGTACATCCAAAACATTATACCCTACCTACACTTTCTCCATAGAAAAATGGCAAGATACAAATGAAACTTCATCCACTATCTCCTTTTTTGAGTAATCTCTTCACAATTAAATAAGAAATTTCACAGAAACTTCCCACACAAAATTAAAGTACAGGGCTAATTGATTATAAGCTGTGCAAAGGCCTTCAGCGCAGACTGATAAGGTGGGAGAGCAGGTTATCGCGGTGGAGCTTGCCTTTGGCTGATTCATCATCACTGAGAACCTGAACATTGCTGTCCCACCACCATATCAGGCTCCCACTATAGGAAGAACTGTTGGGGGAAAAAAAAACAAAAAAACCTAAGTGATACATCTGTAATGATCTTGAATGTAACAATAATGAATTATTTGTAATAGCAACAATAATTATTAATTTATAATAGTAAAATAATGACAACGTGATATATTATTATTACAAAAAAAATAAAAAAATAAAAAAAGCAAATTTCACAATATGTCAGTTTGATGTAAAAGTACTGTCATGTCAGTCTTTTAAGAGAACTATCTAGGTAACTCAATTACACAACAGCTAGCATATGCCCCAATCCCTTGATTTTTATAGTTTTGTGTGTGTGTGTGTGTGTGTGGGGGGGGGGGGGGCTTAGGAGACGAAGACTGAGGCCCAATGTAGGGGATCAACCCTGCATTGGACCTCAGCCCTTGCTTCAATTAATTTTGAATGGTCTTTACCTCTCCCCCTCTCCTTTTCCTTATCTTTTTCATCCCCTTCTTTTGTCCACTTATCCTAATTGTTAATTCATTTTTACCCTTTTCACCACAATACTTTACCATAGTGCTATCTGATCTTTGAAGCCTGGCACATTTATTTGTTTTAACCATTAACCACCAACTAGCCTGGTAATATCTGTAAGGACATTTCACAAAATAGAACTACACTGAAAAATACATGTTCCCAGTGGTAGTGGCTTAACCCATTCATGACGGGTGTAGAAAACTTAAAAAAAAAAAAAAAAAAAAATCTACGCTCTGGCGAACCACGACAACGAGCCGACTTTGAGCGCATGAATTCAGTATATCAAGCCGAATCACTGCCTTGGAGCGCTTTGGCGCGCCGCCACGGCGGACAGCCGCACGCCACATTTAGACCAGTTTGTTATGACGCCTATAGGCATGACCTGTTGGAAAGGGATTAAGAAAAGAGAACTCCTGCACAAAACTCATAATATGCTTACCTAAATGGTGCGATGAATTCCTGCTGACATTCAAAGGTAGAGTGTCTAGTCATTGTATTAAACCAATACTTCTTGTTTTGACTCTTACTGAACGCCATCATCCAAGGCTCTAAAAGAAAAAGAGAATATTGATAATATTTTCAACATTTTCATTCATAATAAATAAAAAATCTTTGGTATTACTTGATCAGATGATATGGTGGTGGCAAAGTGGTGTGGTGTGTTGACATGATGTGGTAGTGATGAGAGGTATGGTGATGGTGGTGTGATGGTTATGGTGGTGGTCCTGCCACAATGGCAATGACAATGATGACTGATGATCATCATCATTATTAACAGATCAAACCATACCTTTGGTAGATTTGACCAGAAGCAGTGCTGTGGGAATGGTGTAATAAGATTCCCTGTCCGAGTCACCTTCAACTTCCAGGTATACTCTTCTTGGTAGAGATCCTCCTTTCATCAACCTATGGTGCAGTCTGGGGAAAAAAAAAACAGTTGAGAAGATTCAGGAAACTTCATGTAACCAGATAATCACAAACACTTACATACATATGCAGACTTTTAAACAAACATAAAACACATATGTACAAATATATATATATTTTTTAAATCATATTAATAACAAAATCCAGACAATGGAGAGTACTCCCATTTTCTCAGATGATCACATGAAGAATGGTGTTCATATATTTTATCACCAAGCCTCTTTCAACACAAGTCATGAAACATTTTGCAAGTGTGTTATAAGTTTCAAAACATTAAATATTTGAAAAAAGGGAATTTTTGTTACAGAAAAGGGTTAAGGCTCATCTGACAGATGTAGAGCATAACTGTTCATTGTATCTGCCCATCAATCCCTTAGAACATCAAACATTTATCTGCCCCCAACTATAATTAATGCCCAAGTTTCATTACAGCAAATTTTATTTATGAATATTTCAAGAGCTTGAAACATCAAAAATATTAAATACACCACGAAAATATACATTCATCTGGATTTATATATATTAACAGTATAAAGACAACAGAATACCAGGGAATTGTATGATGTTACTTAACAATTAGTGTGGTTTATGGAGGGAGAACAGCAGACATTCACATTCCACTCACAGAAAAAGGCAAGGACATGGAACACATGCTCATATGATTGACTTGTCGAAAGAAAAGCTTCCAAGAGAAATGGGGGTATTGGGATAGTATGATTGGTGTACTTGGAATGAACCTGCCACACAGTGTAAGACTTATTAGTGGACAATACACACACTTCAATTGCAGTGAAAAAAATATGGGCAACCAGCCCATCAGTATTTGAAAGCTGTGCTAGAACGTGGCATATAAGACTATGCAAACAGGATAAAGTATGCCATAATCATCACAAAAAGGACTTGAGGGATAAACAAAATATGTAAATGAATAAAAACTACTGTGTGAATAACCAGTTGGAAATTGCTATCATAGTCATCACAAGCAAAGCAACGAGGAGCATGTCTTCGGGCTGGCGGAAGAAATCATACCTAGGAAACAACTAATTAGGGCTGGGGAAGAATTATCATGAACTCTTCAATAAAATGAGTGGGACTTCATCCTTTTTGCCTGCTTCTTAATCCTTCTCCCTGCATAACATTAAATTAATGAGTTTAACCCAATGGCGACGGGTCACGGCTATCGCCGTCATAACAATACGCCCGAAATGAGGCGTGCGGCTGTCCGCAGCGGCGCCGCGCCAAAATGGCCCGAGGCAATGATTCGGCTTGATGTACCGAATTCACGCGCTCAGAGTCGGCGCGTTGCCGCCGTTCGCCAGAGCGTAGAGTTTTCTTTAATTTTCTATACCCGACGCCATTGGGTTAACTGAATTATCATGAACTGCTTCTTAATCCTTCTACCTGCATAACATTAAATTAATGAGTCTAACTGACCTGGGAGGTGCCAAGACATCCCCAAGATCTTCTAACTTGTACAGCTGTTTACATCTTATGGGTGCCAAGTCTGGTCTGCTTGGTTTATTGAGACCAAGAGCAAATTTTCTTAAGTAGTTGTGTCTGCAGGGTTAAAATAGGGAAAGTCAAAGAAAGAATGAGAGGTAATAGGAAAAAATATAAATGTTCTCTCATGAAAAAGTCAAATGGAATATCTTTTATTTCATTCAAAATATATATAATTAGAATCATTTAAAAAAATGAAAACAGAAAAAGAAGAAATCCCATCAGCAATTCATCTTACCCAATTTAGATTTATCCTCTAACCCACCTTTCAACAATATGTAAGTTTCTGATATCCTTCCCATTGAGGACTATTCCATCTATCAAATGGAATGTCGTTAGTTTGCGCTGTGCTTTGTGTTCTCCTCGGTGTTCCACAACCAATTCAGCATAAACCAGGGTATTGGGTGGGAGTTCCAATTTCGTGTCCACACGCATCCAGGAACTAACTGCCCGACCCTCCCATCTGAATACATTGCTGCCACCAAGTCCTATAGAGGAGATATAAGAACTCTTTTAATCTCTTACTGTATTCTCATCTGGGAGGAACTACAATCTAAGTAGAGAAATTTTTGCCAGGGGTGGAACTGGGGAGAAACTTAGGGAAGGAAATGGTAAAGGAAGTGTAATGCGTACTTATACAGATATATTAACTGACAATATGAAGGCATATGTGAATTAACATTTTATATTTTTTATCTAGTTACTAACAATAACTATACCAATGTAGACTGCAATTTAATAATAGTTTTTTGTTTCAATGAAATATACAAGTCTTTTCATCATCATATTTTTTTTTTTTTTTTTTTTACTGCACTTAAGGATTTTTGTTCTATTAACTGTTTCCATGATTGCCTCTGTGAGAAAGTACAGTGATAAAAATAATTACTAGATTATGAGTTACAATTGCAGATGACTTTGAACACCCTGGAACCACTACCATCAACAATGAGAGAAGCAACAATAATTGAACAGAAAATCAAGCCATATTACTAATACTAAAATAATCAAATTTGTTTAACTAGAAGAAAAGTTATGCTACTGTAGAAAAACATAATATCTCTTTCCTTACCCAGATAAAAGGCTCTATCCTTCCTTCCATCTCGTGGTGAGGCTAGGATCACGCAGCGGTAATCGTAGGGACTTCGGAGTTTCTCCTTAAAGTTGCCCAGTGAGAGTTCTTCAGGTGGATGGCACATGTAATCTGCAATCATTCACATTTTGTAACCTAACTACCAAAGAGCAAACAAGCAATTCTGATTAGTCTTTGACTTTTATAAGGGTAATCTTACTTACAATATAAATCTGTATAATATGAGTTATCAAATAATTTGTATTTTCACTTTACGTATATTCATCAGTGGATCATTTACAATTCAACTATATTCTATAACTTGTAACTATCACACAGTTTAATGCAGCTCTTACCTGGGTTTTCACCTTTCAAGAGTTCCATGAATTTAACCTTGGCCTCAGAACGCTGTGGAGCTGTTCTTGTTCTATCTGGGAGCTGCCAACTTTCCAGACACTGTGAACGAAGCTCTGCTTGTCGCGGTTCAATCAACTGGGTGTCTTGACAATACACTTGTATTTTGCGTAAACTTACTATTTGTCTGAAACCTATGCTGGAAGGATATGAAGAAGTAAGTACTATACATTTGAAAGAACAGCCTAATCTTTCAATACTTTACCTACTTAGACTATTAAACATATTGATAATAAGCATGGCATGCTAAAAATGAAAACAATTTAAGTGTTATGATCAAAGCATTTGATATTAATTTCATGACTATTCCCATATCCATCATGACCTAAAACAAAAGTAACTGTTCATATGGTAAATACAGTTGATATTACACACAATTCAATATATTTCCAAGCTAGATACAATCCTAAAGGATTAAAAAACAAAGTGATTCTTGAGCCTAACCATTTATATTTGCCATATATAAAAATGCCAACAGGACTCAACAAAAAGGATAACTTCCAATTGCTAGTAAGTAAGCAACATAATGAGTTCACTTGTCTCTCGCATGCATTGAAAGTAGGACTGTATGAGGATGGGCAGAGTCAGAACATGTTTGCTTTTGAATGTGTGTATACTTTCCTCAACAAGAAAGACCATAAAAAATGAGATCCTTATGAAATGAGATTATTGTTTGTCAGTTCATCAAAGAGCTTCCTGTAAATAAGAATAACAGCAAATGTAAAGATGATACACATAAAGCAAAATAAAAGATCAATAAATGTCTTCTTGGAATATTTTCTAATGAGAAAAATTTAATGACTTAGCTTGCTCTAGAGGGAATTTAAAGACAAAATAAGATCATAATTGCCTTAAACAATCAGGCTACTACCAAGCTCTGGTACAGTACAGAAAAGAATAACAGAAATGACTTACAGCTACCTCTTCGTGAGTTCAGAATACTTACGTATTATTAGAATTGATCATGTACTCTGTGAAAGCTTCATCATTCTTTAAATGTTCAAGAGGTACTAGCTCCATAACATCAATCCCTGTAGATTTTAGGCCAGCAATTCTTTGGTTCATTTCAAAGAGGTACTCATATACATCTTCTATTCCTTCTCTCTTCCATTTACATATAATATATCTGAAAACACATAAAAGTATTTAATTTTTTTTTTTTCCCAATTATAAATTCATAATTGTGATATTACCATAATGGTACTGCAGTCAATATAAATCTATTTGTGATATCATAGCCAAATGATAAAAAATAACTTTCAAATACTTGATGAATGAAGTGTTCACATAATGTGAAATTAGGAAAACAAAATACTAGATACTATTGAATAGATTGCTTTTTACTGCTTTTCCAAAACATGGTGTACCATAACCTATCTCAGATTATCACAGTGGCCTATGGACTCGAGTACTAATCTAGTGTTCAGGAGTCTGAGCCTGTCTGCTGCCACGAGTGACTGATTAGGACCCCAACTATTCACAAGGGGAGCTGGCAACCAATAGAAAGTAAAAGTCATATTGATGGATCACTCAATGTCGACCCACACTTATTATTATTATTGCTATAACTAATCTCTATCTGGTCTACCTTCTGTTCATCACAGCAACAGTGGTAGTGATCTCACCTATTTAAACCCCCCAAAAGTTTCCTTTCAAATAATATTATCATTACGAACATTTTCATAATTATTTCTATAATGATAATAATAATGAGCCGCATTCATAGCAACAAATATAGAAAAGGTATGAATGAGAATGAATATCTTCACAATACAAGAGATGTATTTAACTGGTTTCGAATATGTCTTCGTCAAAAATAAATGTATTTCTGATGAAGATATATATTCAAAACTGGTTAAATACACCTAATGCATTGTAAAGATATTCATTCTCATTCATTCCTTTTTATACAATTAAAAATAATAATAAAAGCATCAACCCACTGTCACAGGGAAAATACTATGTTCACTGTAGTAATGTTTGTGAAATATCTTAGTACACAGATGGCCCATAAAATTCAGATATCAAACATTCTTTAACAGGAATCTTGTTCATTTGCAATAAGTATCCACACATCAAGTAAGTCTGGTTACTGCTTTTCTGAATCTGACTACCCACTAACATTGTACAATCTACACAAGACAAATCTATTGACTTACCTTTCAGAGTTTGCAGGTCGACTTGTGTTGGGTTTGTGGATGCTGACATATTTAAAACATCGGTACATCAAATATATGAGGCCAGCACTGAATGTTGTAAATATATCGAACAATTTACACACAAAATGCCCATCTGCAAATAAAAAGTTATTATGATGATGAGTAATATATCATGGGAGAGGGAGAGGGAGAGGGAGAGGGAGAGGGAGAGGGAGAGTAATAGGGAGAGGGAGAGTAATAGGGAGAGGGAGAGTAATAGGGAGAGGGAGAGGGAGAAGGAGAAGGAGAAGGAGAAGGAGAAGGAGAAGAGAAGAAGTAGAAAGAGAAGAAGGAGAAGGAGAAGAAGGAGAAGGAGAAGAAGAAGAAGGAGAAGAAGGAGAAGGAGAAGAAGGAGAAGAAGGAGAAGGAGGAGAAGAAGGAGAAGGAGGAGAAGAAGGAGAAGAAGGAGAAGGAGAAGGAGAGGGAGGGGGGAAAGGGGAGATGTAAGGGAATGGGAGGGAGAGGGAAGGGGGCAAGGGGAGGGAGAAGGAGAAGGAGAAGGAGAAGGAGAAGGAGAAGGAGAAAGAGAAGGAGAAGGAGAAGGAGAAAGAAAAAGAGAAGGAGAAGAAGGAGAAGGAGAAGGAGAAGAAGGAAAAGGGGAAGGGGAGGGAGGGGGGGGAAGGGGAGTTGTAAGGAAGTGGGAGGGAGAGGGAAGGGGGCAAGGGGAGGGAGAAGGAGAGGGAGAGGGAGGTAGGATTGGGATTGGGATTGGGATTGGGAGAGGGAGAAGGAGTGGGAGGAGTGGGAGTGGGAGTGGGAGAAGGAGTGGGAGTGGGAGAGGGAGGAGTGGGAGTGGGAGAGGGAAAAGGAGTGAGAGTGAGAGTGAGAGAGAGAGGGAGAGGGAGAGGGAGAGGGAGAAGGAGTGGGAGTGGGAGTGGGAGAGGGCATATAAAGATTTCAACATGTGTAATAAAATAAAAAACATCAAACAATTTATACACAAAATGCCCATCTACAAAAGAAAAGTTATTTTGATGATGAGTAATATATCATGGGAGAGGGAGAGGGAGAGGGAGAGGGAGAGGGAGAGGATGAGGGAGAGGGAGGAGAGGGAGAGGGAGAGGGAGAGGGAGAGGGAGGAGAGGGAGAAGAAGGCAGAGAAGGAGTAGGAGAAGGAGGAGAAGGAGAAAGAGAGGGAGGAAGGAAGGGGGAGGTAAAAACATCTCTCCACACTGTTTACCTATATTACTTAATTTCTAACTGCATCTCACCCAAAAATACCAAAGGTAAAACTCTGGTACTTCATAGCAACACAATAAAATAAAATAAAATAAATAACAAAACTGATGAAAATAAAATACAAACTAATAATTTTTACAACTAATAATTATTTCATAAAAGAAGAACCTAACAAACTATGACTTAGGTTTTTTTTCCATTCACAAACAGTAAGCTACAGCTATTTGAAGTCTGTTAGTAAATCTGCTTATAACTTCCCTAATTCTTGAAAAAAAAAACCTTCAGATGTCTGATTTCCTACAGGCTAGCAAGAAAGTGTGCATTTGAAAATTGTTTCCCTTAACCCATTGGCGACGGTTGTAGAAAACTAAAAAAAAAATCTACGCTCTGGAGAACCATGGCAACGCGCCGACTTTGAGCGCATGAATTCGGTACATCAAGCCGAATCATTGCCTTGGGGCGCTTTGGCGCGCCGCCACGGCGGACAGCCGCACGCCACATTTTGAGCGTATTGTTATGACGCCTATAGGCGTGACCCGTTGGCAATGGGTTAAAAAAACAGTGTGAGTGTATATGTCTGACTGTACACACGTGCACATACACATGCAGGATAATCATGTCTTGCTTTTCTGCCACGTCCATGTAAAAGCTCTTTGGGCTAATTATGCTATCTAAATAACTGTGACAGGAAAAAAAACATTATGAGATATTAAACACACTACTGTGTGCCTGAAATTACCTTGATGTAAAGCTATGCACAAGACCTAAACTTCCTTGTAGGAGTGACACTCAGCCATTTCTATCTCACTGCCGATAGGTTAAAGAAACAGAGGGAACCTTTAACTCACCAGTTCTCACAATGCCCAATGCAACTAGAAATTGACAGAGGTACAGCTGTTTGGACAATATTTCCTGTATGTTTTCCTGGCCCTCCACACTGAAACCTCCATCAGCCATCATGAAGTGGACTCCCTGGCCTCCTGAACTTTTGCGGACAAAATTTACAAAGTTTGTAATGTTGGTTGGCTGAAACACATCTCCATCACCATCTCGACCATTAATACCTAGAAGGAGGAAAGTTATGCCCATTATTGCTGGAGAGAGGAATGTCCAAGCATGAAAATGTATAGGTTTCCTATCCTTAGCATGAATTTCAAAAAGAACGATACTGAGTACTAATATAAGTACGTGGAATTTTCCTGAATATAATCACATATTTGTATCACTGCTCTTTACAGCTTAGTAAATAGTATTGCTGTCACAGATATAAGCACAGATATTACTTTTACTTTTATTTTTTTACCTTACCTACTCTTATCAGCACAAGAAACCGGGATTACTGTTCATGATATATCATACCAGAGAGAAAATTCTAGACTACAGGCACAAATCATATTCACCACACCTGATTGCAAAAGAACTCACCATAATGTGGTTCAAAGAACTCAGCTGGGGCTGCAAAGAAATCATGGAGTTTGAAGTCATTTTCACGTAGGGTAAACCCAAATCCCTTAGCATCACAGAAATTCTCTGAATCTGTTTTTCTTCTCCATAGAACATACTCTGAGAAACCACCTGGGGCAGCACACACATCAGCAAAGTATAGCACCTCATCAGAACCAACTAATGACTCCTGTGTAAAAGATAATATATAAGAAAAAGAAAATTAGTTTATAAACATAAATTATTACAAAAATAAAGGCAGAAATATGACATTAAGGAAGTATTGAAATTATACACAAGAACATTCACTACTTTTAAGATAACATCATTAGATGACATTCAGATATTCACTTTAAACAATGTAAGTTTACAAGATCCTTTTTTTTATACTTTGCCATAAAAAAGTAGCATTGCAAACTACATTTCATAGAGAATCTTTATGAAAAAGCAAAAGAAATTCCATGCAAACTTGAACAAAGAAAAAAGGAAATAGCTTACCCCAGTTTCATCTACAGGCCTTGTGAACATGAAGTCAAACACTGCATCCATATTTGCCATTTTCAAAGCTGCTCTATTTTGGAAGAAAAGTTTTCCCAGGGTCTCAAAAGGATTACTCCTCGATCTGCTTCTCTGTAATTCCCTCGCATCAAGCTGGTCAAATATGGTCTGTTGTGTGGAAAGAGACAAAAATTAACATACAACTGCTTGCAAAGGAACCTATGAAGTGCATATAGGCCATATACCAATATATAATATGCTATAAGAATTGAAGCATGTTAGACAGCAGGTGTATCCTGATAGCCATTTATCAAAATTACAAAAAAATAGAGTGTAATACTATTTGACTGCTGATGGCCCAATATAATTAAGAAAGTTGACAAAATTTGTAAATACAAAAAGAAAATTTATAAATGTGTAAAGAAAATTACAAAAAAGACTACAGTGGACAATGTACTCTGAACTACTAGATTAAAGGATCCTTTTTCTTCCAAATAGGGGTTGGTGTTGGGGGTCTTACATACATGTGGGCTTTATAGCTAGGACATCAACAGTGGCATTAACAAAAACTGATGTCTCTTAACCCAATGGCGACGGGTCACGCCTATAGGCGTCATAACAATACGCTCGAAATGTGGCATGTGGCTGTCCGCTGCGGCGGCACGCCAAAGCGCCCCGAGGCAATGATTCGGCTCGATGTACCGAATTCACGCGCTCAAAGTCGGCGCATTGCCGTGGTTCGCCAGAGCGTAGAGTTTTTTTTAGTTTTCTATACCCGTCGCCAATGGCTAAATCAACAGCATGTAGATAACATGAATATAAAAGCACTAAACTCACCTTTGCTCTTAAAATTCCTTCCAAAACCTCTGGGCTACAGAATTCCGTCTCATCAGTTATTGTTAATTTCTCCTTTCCTTCCCTCGACCATGACTCGAGAGTGTCCAGGTCAGGCACATCTTCAGGGCAGTGGGGTAACCACTGCACTTCCTCATTTACTTCAACATACTAGAAACAAAATTTTTAAAAATCCATAGATAATAATTTGTATATCATAATGTAGGAGTGTCTCATGAAGACACTTGCTGAATCACACCTGTTTTTAGGATTAGCAAGACAAAAGACATACAGCCCCCACTCCCAATTATGTAACTACCCTGTTGGGTAACATCAGGTCATCATTACTAATGGTAAAACTCAATTGTCAATGGACACTGTAGAAACTAGGCTATGTATTCTGCTGTCCCACATGAAAAACCACATTCCTTTCCCAAGGAGGCCTTTTTACGATGTTAAATAACAAGGTGTGTAAAGTAATCAGGGATGTCTCTGGCAGGAGAACAAAGTGAGTGTTTGTGCTGCGACCTAGTGTTGTGTTCATGTGCTGATGTATAGGGTTGTGTTTATGTGCTGATATATTGTGCTGTGTTCATGTGCTGTTGTGTTGTGTTGTAACTGTGACCTGAGAACTGTGTTATTGGCCATTGCTGTTCTCATGACCATCAAACATCAGACTAGTGATTGCCCATCATTTCATCAGCCGGAGCTGGAGGATCGTCAGAAGCAGTTGCCCAGCACCCCCAAATCCAGTGCAAGACAGGTTTGATAGCTACCTCTACATCTCCCTCAATGCAAGTGAAGGAGTGAAGGCTGCCCAGTTACCCAACAGCAATCTCTCTCAAGCAATAGCGCTGCCCCAGCCTCAGCTTCATCTGCCACCCCACACCCTTGCAGGTACGTGAACCAACTCTCTGACATCAAACTGTTCCATCCTGGACAGAGAACTCACCACGACGCTGCACCAATGCACAGGATTGCTAGTGATGTGAGTATGACTGCCGTTGGGGAAGGCGCCCTGAAGGTCCCTCACAGCCTTTTGGTCACCTGTTGGTTGCCGCAGGATAGTGTAAAAGCAACGATGGCCTGGACATTCAGATGACAATGATCAACGACCCAAGAACAACAACAAGTGTGGACCCTGGAGTAATGAAGAACACGTGCTGAAGCCCAGGACATCAGATCCTGGTGCAGTGTCAAATCCCAGGAGTGCAGGCCCTGGCCCTCCCTAGGATAACATATCCTCAATGCAGCAGGTCTTACAGAAGCCGTGTTGCCCTGCCTTGGTACCCAGCAGGGAGAGAAATTATGACCTCTCCTGCAGCAGTGGAAGGCCCTCTGGACATGAAGTGATGGTGCCCATCCACATGATGCCTTTCAGGAGGTGCCTCCACCATGAACAGCTGCTACCAGAACCATGAAGACTACCCAGTTGCAGGTCAGGACCAGTGAGCTCCTGAGGGTGAGTCTGGGAAGTAAGCTTGTTGAGGATTGTTTGGGCCGCTGTGGTGCAGGTCCCGAATGATGGTCACAAAGGAGATGAATCCTTCCTGAGCACAGCAGACATGGGAATTGCTGCTAAGTGCACCAAGTGATCTGCAGGAGGACATGATCCACAGAAAGTGCGCAACAACGAAATGGAGATGCACAGTAGTTGTGTTATGAAGACTGGCAAACTATGTTTATTATGTCTAGTTTTTATTTTTATTTTTTTTTTATGATCAAGTTGTTATATGTACGTAATGGATGTGATACCTTCAGGGAGGAGGAAGGTCCCCTAGCACTTTGAGTTTCCTGCCCAGGGGAGGATTGTAGGAGTGTCTCATGAAGGTGAATCACACCTGGTCTTAGGATTAGCAAGACAAACTGAGAGCCCCCCCCCCCCAATTGTGTAACTATCTTGTCGGGTCATGTCAGGTTTTAGGATTAGCAAGACGATCGACTGAAAGCCCCCACCCCCAATTGTGTAACTTTCTTGTCAGGTCTTCATTACTGTCACTACAGTAACCCAATTGTCAATGGACACTAGAAACTAGGCTAGGTGTTTCCCCAGAGGGAAAACTACATTCCTTTCCCAAGGAGGCAGATGTATAGTGTTGTGTTTATTTGCTGATATATTGTGCTGTGTTCATGTGCTGTTGTGTTGTATTGTACTTGTAACCAGTGAATAAACATAAGATCAGACCATACTACCATCATTAAGAGTTTACCTGGAACCTTGCCTTCAGCAGAGGTTCACTACAATAAATTCATATTTTTTTGTGCAGTATTATAATTATTATGTGCATTGTAAGACCAGCAATGAAATTACATGTAATCCAGCACTTAACTGTATTCACAGCACTGTTCTCCATCCCAACCAATACAATTTCTATTTTGTTTGACAATATGTATGTGTGCATATGAAATAAAGGTATGATGTAACAAGGATTAAACAAATTTACATTTACTTTCTTTGAAAAGCATATTAAATTCCATTTCTGAATGATAATATTTCTTTCTTTTACATATTAGTGTGCTGCCTACTTGTAAATTAATGGGATAACTTGGAACACTATGATGCTGTGGAAAAGGATTAACGAAATATGTTTGCATATTTGTTAATAAATAAAACTGAAGCTCTCCCCTCATAAGGTAATAACAAGCAAAGCTAAATCGATTTTAAAAGTCTTTCAATCCACTTACACATGACCATTATTCCCAACATCTGAAAAAAAAGAAAAGAATGTGAAGGTGGAAAAATATTAACTGCTTACCTCTTCACTACTGTCCCACTCTTGGTTATCCTGCGCCTCAAGCCCTTCTATACGAAGACCCAGACCTCGGCGTCCTCTCTGTGTGCTGGCCTGAACTGGAGCCACAAGACCTTGCCCGTATTTACCCAAGCCTTTGCCTTCCTCATAACCCATGTTTTTCTGAAATAAGATTCAAGGATTAAATAACGACAGCATTCTGAAATCTAATAAAAAAGGAAAAAAAGAAGACGACAAAGCAAGACAGAAAAGAAAGAAAAAAAGAAAAGAAAAAAAAAATATATATATATATAAATATAAATAAATAAATATATATATAGATTATATATCTGTGTCTATCTCTGTCTATCTATCTATCTATCTATCTACATCTATCTACATCTATATCTACATCCATATCTATATCTACATCCATATCTATATCTACATCCATATCTATATCTACATCCATATCTATATCTACATCTACATCTATATCTACATCTACATCTATATCTATCTATCTATATCTATCTATATGTATCTATATCTATCTATATCTATCTATCTATCTATATCTATTTCAATCTCTATCTCTATATTACTATTACACTTATGCTTATACAAATTCATAAACCATGCACAGACACAAAACAACAATCAAGAAAGGCAAATTTGCTGTGTCTCACCATTATCCTTTGGGCAAAAGCACTGTAGTTGCTATTGGTTGGCGCACTGCTTGTGGTGGAGGTCTGTGACTTGGTGACATTAGCATTATTCCAGTCATTCTCATCACTCTCACTATCATCATCATCATCATCATCTTCTTCCTCTTCTTCTTCTTCTTCCTCTTCTTCTCCTCTCTCCTCATTATCTGTGCTTTCCAGACGTCTCTTCTTCATCCCAAAACCAGCATAACTCTGGGTCTCTTCTTCCGAGTCATCTGGATGTAAAATACATTATATTTATATTACCTAAATTATTATTATATAATTATATCTAAATTATTATTATATTATTATATCTAAATTATTATTATCATATTATTTATGATAATATTTTATGGAAAATAAACCACACAATCTATTTACAAGTTACTGATTACACTGTCATTTTAAAACAAAAGTGTAATATTGCTTTTAAATACTAGACTGTTTCAAAAATTGTGAATCTATAAATCAGTTACTGACCGCTATATAATTAAGGTTAATCATTAAGCACTGAACACTCTAAAAAATAAAATTACATAATCAGAACATAACAAAAATTATTAAGCAATCAGTAGACAATACATCAACAAGATATGACCCTACTGAGGCTACAACTGGATCACACCTCACACTTGGATTACACTATCCACTGAAACTTTACTAAAGGCAACCAAATTTTTTTTTTTAATTATAGTTATTGGCATCAAATTTCCTATCAATGTATGAACATAACAGCATACACCCTTATTTCTAATCTTTTCTACCTTTCTGGCTTCCAAATTCACATTCTGAGCAAGATTTTGACCTGCAGTCATTTACTGACAATACAGCTAACATGAGTATAGATCTTTCAGTTTAATTAAGTAATCTGTTTCTGATGGATTCACAAAAAAAAACATGCCTAATTGACAAATCCAGCTCTGTTTACACTGTTTTGATTATTTTACTACACTCCTTCCTTATATATTGATATACATCTTAGTTCATTGATGCTACAGCCTTTACATAAGTACTTAGAAGCTTCCATTTTCATTTTATAAAGTTTGTATCAACTGTTTGTTTGGCATTCCTCATATTTTTATTGTTATACATCCTTGAGAGTTAACCCATAGAACAGGGCTACTCAACTGGTGGCCTGCAGTCTGCATCCAGGCATTCTGAGTATTGTAGTGGAACTTCAGGCTCCAGG
>NC_061830.1:7671046-7693546 GCF_019202785.1 Penaeus chinensis
AGAAATAAAAAGAGGTGACATGATAATGATGTTCAATTGTTAGACAAAAATTTATATAATTTTGAACACAGGAAGGACGGCAGGGCACAGCAAAAAGTAGAAAGTATAAAGAGGAAAGTAACATGTCAAGAAGTTCAGTTTCCCAAACAGTAGGTAAGGGCAGGTAAGTTATCTGAATATGTTTGCAGGCGACGCGAAATTGCAAAAAATGAATATTAAACGACGTCTCATGCCAATGCCTCCAAAGTGACATCGAAAGAACTTACTCAATTGGAGTTGTACATGGAAAATGGAATTTACCGCTTATAAATGCCATGTAATCAGGTTCGGAGAAAGTAAAAATCATCCACTATACCAGTACAAGTTCGGAGACGTATTATTAAACCATGCAGATAAAGAAAAATATAATGAATAATCATAAACATAATCCTAAGCCCAAATGATCTAACAAGGTTCATAAAATGCTAGGGCTGATTGCCAACATGAAGAGGGAATTTGTGTGTGGACGAAGACATGGTAAAGAAGGTCTTTACAGCCGTCGCAAGACCTAGTATCGAGTATGGTGCAGAGGCATGGAGCCCACACTTAAAAAAAGGATATAGATAAACTAGAAAGAGTTCGAAGAGCAGCCACAAGATGGACACCTACTCTAGGAGATATGAGCTACGAAGAAAGACTACAGAAAATAGGTCTTACTACTTTGGAAGAAATAAAAAGAGGTGACATGATAATGATGTTCAATTGTTAGACAAAAATTTATATAATTTTGAACACAGGAAGGACGGCAGGGCACAGCAAAAAGTAGAAAGTATAAAGAGGAAAGTAACATGTCAAGAAGTTCAGTTTCCCAAACAGAACTATTGAAACATGGAACACTCTTCCAATTAACGGTGTGTGTGCAAAAAATGTGCATCAATTTAAAAAGTTATATGATAATATAGATATAGCAGACGGGACCATCTGAGCTTTAGAACTTCTCCTGTAGAGATACAACTAGGTCAGAACACACAAATGAACTATAAGCGACTCTTGGGTCACATTTTTGCACGACCTTCATCTAACTAAATGCTGATGTGGCCGAATAGTGATAAGTCACCGATAAGAACCTAAGCCAGATCGAGTGCATTTCTCTCATAAACTCACACTCGCTTCTTAAACCTATAGCTATAAATATAACACTCAAATAATGCAGAGTTGCGACGACCAAACGAAAGGAGAATGGAATTAAAGTGAATCCCAGAAATTTCACATTTTTAACGTAAACTATTATTACGATGGAAAACGCAAATATGTTTTCTCTCTTAAAATAAAGGGATCGAAATGCGCTTATGTAATATAATGGTAAGCACTGATTAAGTTAAAAATATTAGAAGAGGTGCCTACATTGATGTTTTTCCGGTATTAATCTAGTGCACACCCCTTTTTCTTGCTAAAATTTTACACTACGGTCAAAATTAGAATCTAAAATCCCCCGCACCTCAAGATATCCACACTACGCACTTTTTATAGTCTGTATAATCCAGTCAGCGACATGGGCGAACGTCAGGATGGCATGCAGTATGATATTTTAAGAAACTCATTAAAGTAAAAGATAAAGAAGCATTAGAAATAAGACAAAAGGGATTACGAGTTAGATCAGAGGCAACAATTAACTTCCTGAACGTTCAGGAAACTAACTAAATTAACCTTAATATATACACCTCTTTTAACCCTGGTAAAGCCTCTGAGTTTGCGAGACTCGTTGAGCTATTATTGCACTACAAATTACATACTTTGAAGTATTTTTTTTTTTCAAAATATACTTAGAAATGATATGGAAAAACAATATTTCCATTTGTATAGTAAAGTATATATAGTTCAATCGAAGTCAACAAAATGTAGCCTACTGTACCAACAATACTGTTTCTGGCTTACCAGCCATAAATTATATTATGTAGTAAGATTAATCTTTTACTTTTACATTTTTCAAGGTATTCATGGCTTCGGTACATTTCAATGAATTCATCACAATCACTTTTGAGAATTTCCACAAGACACTCTCAGCCACAGCAGATATCTGGTGCAGACTATATAAACTTGTGAATTAGTCTTCGCACGTTTTAGTTAAAATGCGCTGAGGAAGAATATAACCGACATATATTGATCAGGTTAAGATTTCTTCAGCCACATGTTCCATCTTAATTGCAGTTCAATTCACGCCAGTTAAGCAGTTGAGCATCTGGGGTAGTCTTTGCTCTCTTTCTCTCTCTCTCTCCTTCTTTTTTTTCTCCTCCTCCTCTTCCTCCTTTTTCTTTTCCTCCTTTTCTTCTTCTTCTTCTTCTTCTTCTTCTTCTTCTTCTTCTTCTTCTTCTTCTTCTTCTTCTTCTTCTTCTCCTCCTCCTCCTCCTCCTCCTCTTCCTCCTTCCTGTACATTCCTGCGAGTTATTCACCTAACCACGCTACAGCCAACGCCACGCTTCTACCGGAATCAGTGGAGATCACAACATAGGCGTTCAGTTCTCGCTGACTAAAGGCTCCATTCCTTGATGCAAGACGAGGGTATTTAGGCTCAGATTTTGGTGACGCGTTATTTCCCACTTTTCCGCTTTACCAAGGGCACTGTTGGTCCCGTTACCCTCTCATGAAGAAAGGAATCGAGATTTCGCCGAGGCTATCTCTGGTCGTCTCACAGCACTCGAGGGCCAGACAGACCCTGTTCTTATGTGGGATACCTTCAAGCGTGAAACGCTTGATGCAGCTCAGGAATCCATTGGTGAACGCCCAAGAACAAGACAGAATTCCATCTCGCAGGAGACGCTGGAAGCCACAGATGCTTGTCGTGCGGCTCGACTGTCAGGGGATCGCACTTTGCACCGCTCGCTGGTGCGCAGGACTAGGTCACTGTTGAGAAGGGATAAGGAACAGTTTATCAGTAGTCTTGCAGAGGAGGTCGAAAGCCATTTCCTTGTAAATGACCTTCGTCCTGCCTACCAAGCTCTGAGAAAGCTGAACTCCAAGCCCCCCTCACAGACGGCTGCAGTCCGCTCAGCAAGTGGCCAGATAATCTCAGATCCCGATGGGGTGCGTGTGCGTTGGGCTGAGTATTTTGAGCAGTTGTATAAGGTTGATCCACCAACAGTTAACATGGATGCAGGTAATGTTGAGACTCCTCTGCCAGATCCACCCATCAGCGAGGATCCACCCTCCCTGACCGAAATCAGGGGGGCGATCTCCAAGCTGAAGAGTGGTAAAGCAGCAGGTGTCTGTGGCATCCCAGCCGAATTGTTAAAGGCTGGTGGAGAACCTATGGCAAGGGGCTTGCATGCAGTCCTGTCTGCCATCTGGCAGACTGGTACCTTTCCCCCTGACCTGCTGAGGGGTGTGGTCATCCCTCTCTGGAAGGGGAAAGGGGATCGGTGGGACTGCAGCAATCACCGAGGCATTACACTACTCAGTGTACCAGGCAAGGTACTCGCACACATCTTACTGAGACGTATCAGGGACCAGCTGTTGAGGCACCAAAGACCGGAGCAATCTGGTTTCACTCCTGGTAAGTCCACAATAGACCGCATCCTGGCGCTTCGAATCATTATAGAGCGCCGTCGTGAGTTCGGACGTGGGCTGCTCGCAGCCTACATCGATCTTAAGAAGGCGTTTGACACGGTGCATCGAGAATCTCTATGGGAGATCCTGAGACTAAGAGGAATTCCAATAAGGATTATTGGACTAATAGCAAACCTGTATACAGGCACTGAAAGTGCTGTAAAGTGTGGTGGGGGCCTGTCGAGCTTCTTCCCTGTTAGTTCAGGGGTGAGGCAAGGCTGTGTTCTTGCACCAACACTTTTCAACACTTGCATGGATTGGATACTGGGTAGAGCTACTGTCCAAAGTCACTGTGGAGCAACTCTGGGCAATATCAAGGTTACAGACCTTGACTTTGCCGATGATGTTGCCGTACTCTCTGAATCTCTGGAAACCCTTGTAGCGGCTCTTGATGCATTTAGCAATGAAGCGAAGCCCCTGGGGCTAGAGGTCTCCTGGACCAAGACCAAGATCCAGGATTTTGGGGGCCTGCTAGGAGACCCTGTACAGTCGATACGTGCTTGCGGGGAAAACATCGAAGTCACAAAGAGCTTTATATACCTCGGTAGTGCATTTCACGACTCTGGGCTGTCAGACCAAGAAGTCAGTAGACGGATTGGCCTGGCAGCAGGGGTCATGAAATCTCTCGACAAGAGTATTTGGAGATGTCGGTACCTGTGCAGAAGGACCAAGTTACGTGTTTTCAAGGCCCTGATACTGCCAGTTTTACTCTATGGTAGTGAAACTTGGACACTATCTTGTGCTCTGGAATCTCGTCTTGATGCCTTTTGTAACAGATCCTTGCGCCGGATCATGGGGTACAGTTGGCGGGACCATGTGTCCAACCAACGGCTGCACCGTGAGACCGGTACAGGACCTGTTACTTGCACAATCCGTGATCGCCAACTCAGGCTATATGGCCACTTGGCTCGACTCCCACAGGATGATCCTGCCCATCAGGTTGTCTCTGTCCGAGACAACCCTGGGTGGAGGAGGCCTGTGGGACGACCGAGAAGGTCGTGGCTTGGGCAAATCGATCAAACCTGTCGTGAGGAACTAGAGATGGGCCGGGCCCCTGCCTGGCGGCTCGCCATGAGGGATCCTCGTAGGTGGAAGCGGAGGGTGGATGCGGCTATGCGCCCCTGCCGGCGTTAGCTCCATAATGATGAATGATGATGATGATGATGATATTCGATCATCCTCCAGGTATTATAGTGGTTCATCAAACAGTCTAATTGAGGATCTTATACTTTCTCTTTTGTACATGCTGTCATATGATCACGGTGGATGGCATGCTTAAATGTTTGTTGTAGTTTTTTGTGGTAGCTAAATTATAAATACAGTAAGTGATTAGCTTGATATTAGTCAGATCCTTGTTCCATGGCGGTGTGAAGAGGAAAAGGTTAGTACTCCTTTGTGACGTAGTGCCTCTGAAGAGTGATCAAGGAATGGCTTCTTGATGGGTCATAGTACTGAAAGCTTATATTTTAAGTCACTGGAATCGCCAAATTCCACGTGAAACTTTACGAAGAGTAAGTTTTGTGTTAGAGAGGATAGAAAGGTTCTGTTGTCATAATCACGACTTTCAACATGACTCAAAAAACAGTTATGTAGAGGGGATGATCAGGAAAGAGGCGAGGCTTCCGCTGCATCGGCGGTGATTTGCAAATACCCTTGAGCGAAGGCTATCGGATGAAGGAAAAGGCGCCTGGGTTTCTGCGCTAGACGAAGGGTTCAGTGGCTAATAGATGGCGCAGAAAGAAGGAAGGAATTTTCACTGCAAAAGTCCCATAAGAATGACAAAGGTGCAGCAGTGATGCGGTTTAGAAACAAGACAGGGCGTGAGATTTCCTTTCTAGCCCAATATGTGCAGGACGACGAAGGCACGCGAAGTGACGGAGCTTTTCGGGGAATAAGGAAGGGCACTGACACCGTTAGGAAAAGCGGAGGTAGACCCAGCAGAAGGCAGTTAGGTACAGGGACAGGCAGTTGACAAGCAGCAGTCAACTTGATAACGAAGAAGATAATCTGGACATGATAAGACTCCAATAGGACGTCAGTAGGTCATCAACAGGGTGCAGGTCTGCAACAAGACATTGGGTGGGCTGCTATGGACATCTGCGGCAGTTTGAAATATGTCCACAATGTAAGGCCAGCATTAATCACAGCATGTTGAGTTATAGGTAACCGATACTAGTAAAGGAATAATCCTTTTTGGTTGTATGATGCGATCGATGCGATATGCACGGTAAAAACATAAAATGCGATTTTTAACAAGCAAAAGAGGCAATTTGAATTTATAGTTCGGAAAATAGACTGCCTAGTTGATTATGATTACATAAGTCATAAAAAAAAAAGCAAAATGGAACAGTAGCTACATGCAATGTACGTGTACTTAAGACATAAAACATTTGCATTATAGGCCTACAGATGATTGATCTAAGGCAGTGACACCTAAATAGCTGGAATTTATCACCTTGGCCCAAACTTTACGATAATTTTTTTGCCGATACCGCTCTGTTCTTTGATGTCATTGCTGATAGTAAGGTTGCTGAGCTAAAACAAATCGTTATTATTATTGCCATTAATATTGTTTTGCTTTTGTTATGGCAATAATAATAATGATAATATTAAGAATGACAATGATTATTATTATCAGTATTATTATTATTAGCAGTATTATTATTATCATCATCATCATCATCATCATCATCATCATCATCATCATCATCATCACCACCATCACCATCATCATCATCAACATCATCATTATTATCATTACTATTATAATCAGATGATAATGATTATTGTTATCATTATCATTATCAATAATGATAATAATGACTTGATTATTGTTCTTAATATTGTTATTATCATCATTATTATTATTGCTTTTGTTATTATTTTTATCAATATTATCAACTTTATCATTATCATCATAATTATTATTATTATAATTACTGTTATTATTAGCAGTAGTATTAGTATTATCAATATTATCATCATGATTGATGATAACATAATAAGAATAATTATACTGATGATGATGATGATGATGATGTTGATAATTATAAGGGCAGTAATAGTAATTATGATGATAATAAGTTAGTGTGATGGTGATGATGATGATGATAACAGGGTAAGGATAGAAAAATAAATATTTCAGCCAAGAATTATTTTAGCAAATCTCTTGTCAAGCTAGACCAGAGAAGAGTAATGTTTAACTAAGTGTTATCATATATACCAGGCACATTACAGAGTACGGAAAGGGGTTGGTCAAAGTAGAAACCATACTCAATTCTAGATAAATTCTTCTTAGAGGTAAAATGTAAAATGTTATGCTCACTCCGACCTCTTTTGTGGAGTTTGTTGGGGGCAACAACTAAGTACACAATAATAATAGTAATGTTAGTAAGGCTTATTATTGATAGTAATTATGACAACCTCTTGCATTTTGTGTTGTTTACAGCATATCTCCGGATACGCTGTTGGAGTACCCTTAGCGTTATCAAACCTGCCTTATCAGTTCACGGCGAGGAAGAAAAAGAAAACGTCGGTCTAAGTATGGGAGACTGTTTAAAAGGCCAACAGCACCTTGCAACAGGAAAACAGCCATGTAGCAATTCAGAATTTTCCTTTAACAATAAAGATTCCCATAATTTCTTTTGTTAATGGTAATGTTTCTATAATGATTATGAGTAAACGATCAGTGAATCATGTGTTTTAATTATCATTATTGGATGAATCTATTTTTTTTACAGCTTTATACGAGTCTCAACAATTTTTCGTTTCAAAATATTTCGTATTAATAACAAACTCAGAAATAATTATTTTGATGTAAAGCATTCAAATGTCGTCAACTCACGCTCGCTCACTTGTAATACCCCAAATCACTTGTAGGTGATAATTTCACACGTGATGAGATAATCTTTGTGAAGTGATAGCGTAACATTGCCACTATTCAGAATTTGCTATGTTATTTTCACATTTTCATCAACATCAGTAGTAGTATGAATGGTTTTATTACTTTTTCTTGGTCTTATTACTATTCTGCAGTTCACGTACTGTTAATTTTACCATTACTGTTGGAAGTAATAACTGATGATAATGATTATTAGTTTATAATTTTTACTTATTATCATTGTTATCATTATTTTCATCAATATCATTATGGCTGTCATTATTATTATTGTTATTACTATCATCATCAACAATATTATTATTGTTTTTGATCTTTTTATTTTTACTAATGTTAGTATTATTATTTTTGTCATTATTATCACTACTGTTATCATCTTTATTACTATTATTATTATTATTATTATTATTATTATTATTATTATTATTATTATCATTTCAGCTGTTGCTATACAAATACATATATATATGTGTGTATATATATATATGTGTGTATATATATGTATATATAAACTACTGTTATTATCATTAACGCTGTTATAATTATAATCATTATCGTTATTATTATTATTATGGTCATTATCATTATTATTATAGTCATCATTTTTTTTTTTTTTTTTTGCTGTTGATCCTGAGGCTATATATGCACACACACGCGCGCATGCACACACACACACACACACACACACACACACACACACACACACACACACACACACACACACACACACACGCACAAGCACAAGCACACGCACACGCACACACACACACACACACACACACACACACACACACACACACACACACACACACACACACACACACACACACACACACACACACACACACACACACACACACATACACACACACACACACACACACACGCACATTTATATACATGCATATATATATACACACATATTTGTGTATATATACATATATATATTATATATACATATGTATATCTATATATACATATATATACATATATATATATATATATATATATATATATATTATATATGTGTGTGTGTGTGTGTGTGTGTGTGTGCACAAGTACCTCTCTCAGAAAAGGGCATGCAATCACTTCTTGAAGATGAGAGTACTCTTATTAAAGACGTAAATCCACCTCCCCTGCGATCTTGAAGTAGAAGATAGTGAAAGTGTGAGTCCTTTTTTCACTTTTCTGCTCAAGGCCATAACCTGGGTTTCGCAGGAGTGAAAATGTTTAAGTGTTTCTCCAGCGGAAGATGAGGTTAAAAGCGTTTTTTTTTTTTTGTTTTTTTTAACAATCATAAGAAGACGAGTATTATATATGTCGAAGATATAATCATAACGGATATTGCTGTGGGTATGGAGGTTGTGGTAATAGTAAATGAGGTTGTGGTGGCGAGATGATGATAATGATAATAATGATAACGATAATGATAGTTGTGGTTGTAGCAGTGGTGGTGGGGTGATGCTGATAATGATGATGGTGGTCGTGGCAGTGGTGGTGATGGTGATGATGAAGAAGATAATGATGATTGTGGTGGTCATGATGATGGTAATGATATTGATAAGGATAATAGTAATAATAGTGATAATGATAGCAGTGATAATAACAATGATGATGATAATGAAAATAATATTATTGATAATTGTATTGGTAATAACACATAACTGAAATTACTGTAATAATAATAATGATATTCATAATAATGATGATGTTGATAATAATGTAGCAATGGTAATAAATCATTGTGATTAAAAGATAATAATGATGATTATAGCAATAATAATATTAATATTAAAGATATTAACAACCGTAAATTAATCATAATAATAATATTGATGATATTAATAATAGTAATTAGTATTCTATCTTCCAAAATTCCAAAGGAAAAACAAAGTTCACGAGGAAATTATATTCACGTTTTCAGTAATGATGATCTACCTGTACGTCACTACTTCCTTTTTCCTTCATTATCCGGGATTTTTTATTCACCAAGCAAGAAATCCTAATTAAAAAAAAAAGTCTTTTAAATAGAATGGTTAGATTATTGAATCGTACAATCGATTTTTTTTGTCTTTAACTCTCTAATAGCAATGAGTTTGTTCTGAAATCAACTTGAAGGAACATCACTGCATTAAGAATAACCTAGGCGTCGATTTGACAAATTCACGTGACATTTCTGTTGCGAAATAATTCCGGTTTTTTATGGATAAACCTTATGATGATGATTGTCAAGCCATTGTCTTTACTTTTTCTCTTGTTCGGCAACTTCTTCCAATATTCCTACCATGGCAACTAATCATGTGATCAACCAGTCCTCCATAAAAATTCATTCACAAACTATATGTAAGCACCTCACGGCGCAAGAAATTCCAGTCGCGTCAACTTCACAGTACATGCTTACGGAATGATGTCATGCACAGTAATGCGATTCCATGCCTGAAATAGGTGGTTAAAAGAGCCATACTCTTTTAGAAAAGCTAAATCCTTGATAATTATAAAAGGAATATAACTCTTTGGCAATTCCTTCGAGCTGCTGCGATAGTGACGTCATAATGACGTCATTGTGTCAAACCTTATTGTTTACAAATGATAAGCAACAGGAGATCGAATCCTATACTCGTTCAGACCGCGCAATAGACAATCGAAGCTCTACATGCGATTCGCTTTTGTTTTAGGAATACATTCCACTACCAATACTATTTTGTTTGGAAGCTTATACTTTCGACGTATGATTCAGGTTCACAAGAGAGGAGAGAAGGAAAAGGGTTGCAATAATGGCATCTGGAGGGGCCTTGCAGGTAATTGCACACCAGGCGAGGGTGATTTCTTGCCTGGCCGAGTGTTTAAGGAGAGAGAATAAGCACGTGAATGAGAAATTGATTTACATTCGCGGAGAAGACGAGTGGTTACCCAGTGGCTTTCCGGGGTGGGAGTTCTTAGCAATTTTTGTTTTTTTTCTTCATTTTGTTACGGGTATGGGGCAATACCCTTTTCGTAGCGATATTGTCGTGGTATTGTCATGGTAGTTTGTTGATTGATTAATTGTTTGGTAACGTGTGGGCCAAGTTTTCATAGTTGGTATAAGGTATTGTGATCGAAATGTAAATCTTCCTAATATCTTTCTTTTGTGTTTTTGTGATGAATTCCGTGTAATTATTTTTTGGATGCTTTTGTGTTTCCGTTTTACTATTTCTGCCAAATACGTTTTTAAAGGTTAATTTGGGTGTTATGTGTTTAAGGGAATTATTATTTTGTTTAGTCAATTTTTGTCAGTCATATTAGTTAGGTTTTGACATTCCAAAGCATTGAATTGTGAGGAGTATGTATTAACTTTCTATTTAAAGTTTGTACTTACTCTATAATCTTGGCAATTTTTTAGTTTCATACAGCCATCCAGTCTTGCATTTATTATTTCCCTCTTGCAATTATCAACACTGTAATATGTGTGAATCTCTTTGTATTGTCCATTGCAAATGATATAAATAAAAGAATGGCTAATATTTATGAAGTGACCCTATTACTCTAGCCATTCCTGGAAAATCCACAAATATTGATGTTTGAATAAAAAACCTAAGTGATTTGGGGCTTCATCCCAGACCCCTATCCGATCACCGGGATGTGCGGTGTTTGTCGCAACCTATTTTCTTCATATCTGATGTTAATTTTTGCCTAGGCAGAGAAAATCATGATGAATTGGTGAGTGTAGTTTTTCTCTTTGGTTGTTTTAGTGCCATTACATTTTTCTTAAAGTATTACCTGTTGCATAACTTTCTTATTATCAACTTGTGAAGGTAATACTATAGATGAAAAGTATCTCATTTTCAGTCATTCTATTCATTACAGATAAATTTTACCTTGTACTACATAGTTGTGGGAAACAAACTGTACCATAATCTTAAATATATTATTATCAATATAGAGCAATTTACAGTAACGATTTATGATATCACATATCAGTTCTTCCTTCATAAAATTATATTCTTATATAAGCTAGTTTCTTTTTGGGGTTAAATATATATTTAGAATGATTATTATTTTAAAGTACTGGAGAGCTTGATAGTTCCATCAACAGACACAAGTATTTATTGTTTATTTCCATACCTGATACATCTATATCAGCTTTATTTATTATTTTATTGTTTTTATTTATTTTATTTTATTTTTTTTATAATTTTTTTAGCAAGCCAATTTTTTTTTTCATTTTCTTTCCACAATGAACCCAAATATAATTTACTAATTTCCATAACAAGCCAAAGTATATGACTATATTTTCAAAATTCTATCTCATTTTAAAATACCTTTCCTTGTTTATGTTCTCCTTGCTATTTTTTTTATTATGAGCTGTAGGTTCTCTGGTGGTAATTATATCATTTATTTTATGGTAAAATGTAAAGCGGAAATTTTACTGAACCTTTCTTGTCACATTTTTATCGGTTAAAAAAATGTTGATCATAGTATCTTTTATTTTGATATTTGCTGTGATGCCATTTCTTCATGAGTGAGATTCTCTTGTTTTTTTATTATGCCACTTTATTACATTTGCATTGATATATTTTATATGCTCTCCAACTAGGTCAGCCTAATAATGATATGTTATAACCATTTTTAGTCTAGGATTTTTACCTTTCATTTTTTTCTTGCTATGGTAAAGGTTTGTCTTTCACTGACCGATATGACAAATTCATACATCTGCCATAGACTTCTACACCACTGATGCTCTGGCAAAAGCCAACGAGTCCCCACCGCTTATGCTCTGGCAACATAAGAGTTTGTAAATCTCGTAAATAATTACTTTTAGAAATTAATTATCCCAAATATATTTTGCCTGAATATACATAGTTGAGGTTGTTTGCCAAAATGTCAAATATTGTGTTGGGAGTTTAAGAAAATTAGTAAATATAATTATGAGAAACAAAATCCCGTTTGCAAAATCATAATGCAGGGTTTTTTTTTTTAATATTTGATAATTTTTTTGTGTAGGATTGCTGTGTGCCTGTGAGACAGGTTTGAAATTTACAAATTTCAAATTGCAGTACTTCTGCAATTTATCATAGCTCTATAAATAACAAAGTTGCCAAGTTATAGATTCAGAAATTTAAATGTTTTTCTAGAGAAAGTGCTTGTTTAGGATACGTTGCTTTTTTTGTTATCCCATTGAATACCTCATATGTTATTATGGTCGATTATCTTAGAGTAGAACTGCATCAACTGATACTTGTGAAATCCATACTTTATGCTCTGGGCCTGGTGAGTACCAACAGACCTTCGCCATGAATATTCTGGCAAGAAACGGCTTGAACTGGTTCTTTACAAGATGATCTTGTACCAAGGAGATCTCCAAGCTTTATTTTGATAGAATATGATTTGTGTGCATTTGATTTTTTTCTTTTTTCCTCCCTTTTCTTTTATAATCATGTTGACTTGATTTTTATCGATAGTAAAAGTTGATTTTTAAATTTCCCCTGTATTATTAGTAATTTGCATATTTATTCCATAGCCAGCATTGTCAGAGTAGGTGTTAGTAAGGCTTGACTTGTTCATTAATAGGTAAAATGGTTGTCATTCACTCTATAATTTGGATGAGTCATTGTTCTGTATAAATTGTTTAGTTGGAATGCACTCTATATCCATTAGAGTAGATTCATCCATTGTATGTTTGTTTTGAAAAAAAAGAGAGAGAGAGAAATAGAAGAAAAGTTAGTCAGAGGTTATTATTATAATAAAAGAATAATAGAAACTAAGAAAATATTTAGACAGGATTTATTTGTTACTAGGCAAATGTTTTGAAGACAACTGCACATACACTATTGGCCTCATGACAATCAGCATGGTGTTTTTGCCTGTCAGCTTCCAGTAGACATGCAAACTTCCATATATTCTGGCAAGTTCAATTTGCAGATCTCCTTTACAAATTATTATCACGTAAGGAACATCTTAACAGATCATACATAGTGTAGTTTGTTTACCTTTGCCATATCAGTTACTCGACTGTTATGTTTAACTCATTATCATAAACCATCCATCACGGTAAGTTCTAGACAATTTGAACTTTACTTACAAGCAAAAATAGCCCATTTTTAAATCCAGTGTGTGTGTCCTGTAAACATATGCTATTATTTTCTTTGTATTGTTTGATTTGTCTGTTTATTTATGTATTTATTTATTTAGTGAGGATTATAGTTTTTAATGATGTACGTTGATTAGCACTTGCATTTAAGAAAGAAAAAGAAGTAGAATCAATAATTCCACTTTGTGTTCATTTATCTCTCTCTTTTTCTCTCTCGCTCTCCGTCTGGTTACATTCGGCAAAGTCCTTTCACTTCAAGGTTTGAAAATAGACTTTAGTAGAGCTGTCACAACCTTTTAAAATTCTGCTCTCAGCTTTACTTATATCTCCCTGTATCTTTGTGCATCTAGTATATTTACTGAAAGTTGCAAGAGATTAATTCTTACCACCCAAAGGATCAGCTATTGCTGGAAGTTATGTTGGGGAGGGACAATTGTATTATGCATCACACATTTTTATCTTATTGTCCATTAATCTGTACATACCCATTATGATTTAGTTTAGCCCAGTTTGGTAGTTTCTTCTTTCTTCTTTCTTCTTCTACTTCTTCTTCTTCTCCTTCTTTCTCCATCTTGTTTCTCTGTCTTCTTTCTCCATCTTCTTTCTCCATCTTCTTTCTCCTTCTTCTTTCTCCTTCTTCTCCTCCTTTTCCTTCTTCTTTCTCCTCCTCCTTTCTCCTTCTTCTTTCTCCTTCTTTCTTCATCCTCTTTCTTCTTCTTCTTTCTCCTCCTCCTTTCTCCACCTTTCTCCACCTTTTTTCTTCTTTCTTCTTCTTTCTTCTTCTTTCTTCTTCTTTCTTCTTCTTTCTTCTTCTTTCTTTTCTTCTTCCTTTTCTTCTTCTTCTTCTTCTTCTTCTTCTTCTTCTTCTTCTTCTTCTTCTTCTTCTTCTTCTTCTTCTTCTTCTTCTTCTTCTTCTTCTTCTTCTTATTCTTATTCTTATTCTTATTCTTATTCTTATTCTTATTCTTCTTATTCTTCTTATTCTTATTCTTATTCTTATTCTTATTCTTATTCTTATTCTTATTCTTATTCTTATTCTTATTCTTATTCTTATTCTTATTCTTATTCTTCTTCCTCCTCCTCTTCTTTCTCTTCTTATTCTTCTTTTTCTTTTTCTCTTTGCCTAACCGTTTTAGGTAAGTCATAGGTCATATTACAAAGGTTATACCACATTACATAATATTGTAGGTAGTGATTATATAACCTAATTTTGGTACTTGAGACAGTATTACTTCTAATTTTTTTAGAATATGTATGGCTTTTGTTCATTGGAAAAAATAATTTCCCACAAACTAAGTAAATATATTTGTCATTATTAATGGAATTATTAAATCTCTTTATTCAATGCCTTATCACTGCTTAGCCTAATTGATTTTTACCGTGTGATTTGAATTGCAATATCTTAAGGTTACTTTCCTGTGCATTGTCCATTTAAGGTTGTGGGTCAAGACACACTCAGTGGATATTGAGTGTGTCAAGGGGACTGCCATTAGTAGCTCAACATGGTTTGGTTTTCCTAAAGAAGGAATTGAAAGGTTTCTTCCTTCCCCTCTCTCTCTCTCTTATCTTTCGTTCTCTTTTTCTCTCTCTTTGCATTTTTGTGGTTTGTTATGGCATTGTATATTTGTACAATGTTTTATTCCTGTAATTTCCTCTTTTTTTCTGCAGTTTTTCATGTTTTTATGTTGTCCTTTTACTTTTTTCACCTGATATTTAGAATAGGTTTTTGGTGATTTTTTTTTTTTCTCTTTTACTTTCCTATGGCCTACCTTATTTATATAATAAATTCCTTGTTTCAAGGGAATTCAGGTCTGTAATAGTTGAGGATGTTACATATTTTAAGATTAATAAGTAATAATAACTGTATTCGTTTTATTTTCCAGAAAGCGATTGAGCTAGTAACAAAAGCCACAGAAGAAGACAAAAGCAATAATTATGCAGAGGCTTTGAGGCTGTATGAATCAGCTGTGGAATATTTCCTTCACGCTATGAAATGTGAGTATTTGTGTTGTGTCTAGTATTTGCCCTCTGTACAGGTGATAGGATCTTACTGAAATATTAGGAGCATCTTTTGAGACATTGCAAGACAGATTTTATATATATTACATTAATCAGTATCTGAAGTAGGGTGAGTTAGTGGCTAATCTCTTCATATTTTGTTGTTATCTGTTACAAGGGTATCATACCACACATTAATAGACTCCACATTTCAGATGAGGTTCCTAATGAACGGGCAAAGGACACCATTCGCGCCAAGTGCAAAGAATACTTAAACAGAGCTGAGAAGCTTAAAGAACATCTAGGAAAGAAGAAGAAAGCAGAAAAGGCTGGTGTTCCTGTGGGGTGAGTGCCAATCTGAGAAAGGAAAGGAATTTTATATATTGAGGGACCAGTATTAGGTCACTGACCATGTATGAACTTAATTCCCTTTAATCATAACTTTTTATGATGATATTTCGTTCTTGTTTTCCTCGTAATCAATTTTTAATCATCACCAAACTAAATGGTATTGTAACAAGTTTTTTGTAGCATCTGCATCATCAGCTCATCATTATTAATAGTATTATTATACTGTAACCAGAAAGAAGAACAGCAAGGACTCAGATTCAGATGAAGAGTCAGACCCAGCAAAGAAGAAGATGGAGTCAAGGCTGGAAGGAGCAATTGTGGCTGAGAAACCCAACATTCGCTGGGATGATGTGGCTGGCCTTGAAGGAGCCAAAGCTGCCCTCAAGGAAGCTGTCATCTTGCCCATTAAGTTCCCACACATGTTCACAGGAAAGAGACAAGCATGGAGGGGCATTTTGTTGTTTGGGGTAAGAGAAGTTGATGTCATTAGCATTAATTAAGATTTGGGCACAAGCTCATTGATGTAAACTTTAGAAACCTCTAAAAGATGGGAAACTACAGTAATTCCTGTGCACTTTTGTTCTTCTTTCAATGAATTGTCGGGTCTCCTAGTGTATTTACACATCTCAGAATGAGAGTAACCATATTTGTCCTCTAAGGGCAGCAATGGCTACTGTATTGTATATGACCTAATTATAATTTTTGAATTCTTTCTGTTGCAGCCTCCTGGTACTGGTAAGACCTTCTTGGCCAAAGCAGTTGCCACAGAAGCCAACAACTCTACATTCTTCAGTGTCTCATCAGCTGATCTCGTATCCAAGTGGATGGGCGAGTCAGAACAGCATGTGAAAACTTTATTCTCAATGGCTCGTGAACAGAAGCCTTCCATTATCTTCATTGATGAAGTGGACTCACTGTGTTCCTCAAGATCAGAACAGGAATCTGAATCTGCTCGTAGAATTAAGACAGAGTTCCTTGTGCAGATGCAGGGTGGGTGCTGTTTGCTAAAGAAGGCTATGGCTTTGTATGTCTGATGGATTGAAGTTCATTATTTTTTACTCCAAAAATGTATTCATATATCTCTTTATATATTCATATATTCTCAGGTAAGAAACGGAAGTAGGTTTTTCATAGTAATGGTACATTAAAGTAACAGACAATTAATTGGAAGGATAGATTATTTCTTATCACTACACATATCTTTTTATATGTTTAAATAATTATGGCAAATTGATCCAACAAATGTAGCATTTTTTGCAAACCAAAAAAAATGAATAAAACACTCATGAACATTTGTCTTACAGGCGTTGGCAATCAGAATGATGGCGTGTTAGTTTTGGGTGCTACAAACATCCCATGGACACTTGACTCTGCCATCAGGAGAAGGTTTGAGAAGAGAATCTACATCCCGCTGCCAGAGAAACATGCTCGCAAGAACATGTTCATGCTCAATCTTGGAGACACACCCCATTGTCTCACAAACGAAGACTTTGACTATTTAGGTCAATTCACAGAAGGGTGAGTTCAAAATGCTATTGTATTTGTCATCAGGTACTTACTTTTTGTGTTGAGTCTGTTTCTCTACAGCCATATCCTTGTTTCCTTACTCTGCTCCTTTTGTCTTCTGCTTCTCTACTTCTCATTCATATTTTCAGCCTACTTCTCTGCATCATCATCGTCATCAATAATCATCATCACCATAATCATCATTATTATTGTCATCATCATCATCCACCTTTATCATCTGCCCTGCCTTTACCATCTTAATCTTTTCTTAATCTTTTTCTTTTTTTTCCACTACCTTCCCATCCATATCCTCCTCCTGTGCAAGAAGAAAAATAAATAAGTAAATAAAGAAAATAAGAAGCAAAACAAAAAGGAATATCCAGAAAATGTAAAACTAAAATCTCTCTTTACTAATAGATTCTCAGGTGCAGATATCAGCATTGTTGTGCGTGATGCCTTGATGCAACCAGTGCGCAAAGTCCAGACAGCAACCCACTTCAAAAAGGTCGCAGGGCGGTCCCGTGATGACCCCAATGTTATTGTTCACGATTACCTAATGCCCTGTTCCCCGGGTGATCCACAAGCTTTTGAGATGACTTGGGAGCAGGTGCCCAGTGACAAGTTATATGAACCTGAAGTGACTATGGTAAGTGTTTTTTTTTTTTTTTTTTTTTTTCTTTCTTTCTTTCTTTCCTACTTCCTTTTTTTTTTGTAATGTAAATGGGAAGATTTAATCTGCAATATGTTTGGTCTTTTATGTAGAATGTAAAGTAATTTTTTTATAGGTTGTAAAGGATCTATGTAAATGTTGTGATTTTTTTTTTTTTTTTTTTTTTTTTTTTTTTTTTTTTTTTTTTTTTTTTTTTTTTGTAATGTAGATCTCTGTCTTCAATTTTGTTTATTGATTTTAAAAGAAAAGGCCTATATTTTTCTAAGAATTATTGTCTATTTTTTTCACCTTTAAAAGTGATGTTTATATTTGATATGATGTGTCCTTAAGTGTGTGAAATTAGAAAAACACATTTTTAATTTTTTTATTTATGTATTTATTTTTTATTTAAATAGATTTTTGTAAAGTTTGATATTATATTACACTAAAATCAGAGAGATATATGTAGTTAGTTATATTATACTTCTAATCTAGATTTGGTTCACATCACAATGTTCTATGTAGTTTTTTGGTACTCAAGGAAAGAGCACTTTTTTCTTGAAATTTCAGTGTTCATATTAATAGTTTATAGAACTTGAAAAATACGTTAATTTATATATTTTAGGTGCTAATAATAACAAGAGTTTAATTTTATACAAAATCCTGGTTCAGTGAGACAAAATTGGACTTGAGAAGCAAAGAAAGAAAACAAAAATTAACAGAGAAATTTTAAAAACTGTATTTGCTTCTGACGTGGACATATCTAGATGCATGTATCAGAACTGAATTGAGTTTTCTTGTACTGGTACAACAAAACAATATGAGAACTATGAAAAAAATGGAAAGAATAAATGGACTTTGTCTAGTGTAGAGACATATTTGAAAAAGTCACCAGAACTTTTGCATGCGTTTCAGTTAGACAAACTTTTAAGAATACAGTTAATGTAGAAAACATAAATGGAAGCAGAAATAACAATTTTTCATTTATTAGGATATGAAATGGAATGATAATATTTAATATTTACATATCTTGACATTTGAGATGAGAATAATTTAATAATAGTATTCACAATTATAATCACCTTTGTCTCTCCAATCTCACCAGGCTGATATGAAAAGTGCCCTTAACGACTGCAAGCCCTCAGTAAACCAAGCTGACCTGGACAAGCTTCGCCAGTTTACAGAAGAGTTTGGACAAGAGGGTTAGGTGTTGTGTGTCTTGAGAAATATAATATCTTTTTTATCCAGTTCTGCATTTTGCATGAATATCGTCCATTATTACTGAAAGTCCAGGAGAAGGAAGAAAAAAAAAAAAAAAAAAAAATTAAAATGAACAAGAGACTCTCTGAAACAGAAGTATAGTTTATCTAGTACAAGTATGACATGATTAGTTGGTTATCCAGACATACATAAAGTGATTACTTAAAGATAAGAAATTGTTTTATATGATTATATTCACCATTTCATTCACTATTACTTAGATAGCATTACAAAAGCCTTCTGAATTTACATATTTGCCTTTTTAAAGTTATTTTGCATTATTAAGATGATATATTCATTCATACTAGTATTTTAATGTTTTGTGTGTTTACATTAGTTTGTTTTATTATTCAAACCTTTTTTCTTATCATTAATACTGGATAATCAACATGTTTATAGGGCATACATTGGCAACATACATCACATTTTATAGACTTTTTTCTTTCTTTCTTTCTTTCTTTATCTAAGGTTTCTTCCCTGTTTATTTTATTTCACTAGTTCATACTCGCATACTCACATAAAGAAAACACTACACAAATAGACCTTGTTTTATAATTATTTTACAAAGTTCATTTACCTTTTTGGATGGAAAATTGAAGGTGTCAGATTAATTACAAACATAATCATCTCATAATTGCTTGTATATTTGTATGTATCTTAACTATTTAGTCTCATAACAGACATGCTCTTGTTGATTCAGTAATAAGTAAAAAAAAGAAAAAAAAAAGAAAAAAAATGTATCAGGGTTGTTTAATGATGGTCTTAGTTTAGTTCCCACTGATTATTATTAATTTTTCCCATTTTATGTAATTTTTATGTATCTTCCTGACTGAGGAGAAACAAATGAAATTGTAGTGAGTGCAGAGTATGTGATATTTATCTTGATGGTTATGTAAAGATTTTTACTTTTCTGTGTGATTTCTTTGACAAAGAAAAAAAAGAAGAAATTAAATGAAGTCAATGAATAGAAGTGTTTACATGTTTTTTGTAAGTAATATTAGTTTTATTTTTATGTACGTCTCATCAGTAGGTAATTTTATATGCAAGACCATCATTATGTCATAAGTGATTATTTGTAGAAATGCAGAGCAAGTGGGTCACTAAAATTAGCGCTTTCAGTTCAATTCTTTACAGTTTCCATAATTACTTAACTTGTATATAGCAGTATTTCAGCTAGGCTCTATGTTTAGGTGACCCCACCAATATATTGTAGGTCTTATTTACCAGTGGTTAGGGTAGCTTGTGTGATGAACAAGAGATGCTTGTTATTTCATAACACAAAAATGTATATGAATAAGAGAATTTAAAGAAAAATGTTTATGTAACTATGGTTAAATAAAAATGAAAGACTAGCTGGTTGTAATCATTGTTACAGTAAAACTTTTAGAACAAGAAAAAAGAGAACTCTACATTATGACAAGGAATGACCAAACCATATCTTTTTCAAATGTTCTACCCACTGTAGTTCAGCTGAAGGAATTGTAGTTTTCAATTTCCAGATTTTCAGTTCTAGCTGAAATACTGCAAGTTTTGTAGTTGTTCTTAGACATCCAATGTTTAAAGTATTTGTATTTTGTTTTGAAGAATTAGTGACTGAAGTACATTCAGGATTGGTGATTTTTTTTTCTTTTGTGCTTCACACCAAAACCCAACCACAGTGAGCAGACACTTCCAGAGTTAGGACACAAAAGTGACACTTGATTTTTGTATGATACAGTTTATGTTGTACTATGAAGCATGTAATGTCTTATCTTTTAAGTATTCATTGTCACCAAGAAGAGAGTACCTAGTGTGGTTTTCATTATAACAAAACCTAGATGCTAGAAAATGAGAAAGGAAGGAGAACTGCAAGACCTTTTTTGCTTGATGTCAAGAATACCCCTGATGATATTGAAAAATTACTGGATTGCCAAAAATAGCAGTACTGTATGCTTGATTTTCTGTCTACAGCTACACTGACATGTATTCTAAGATACATGGACATAAAGGTAACCATGCATCTCAGCCTTGTAATTTGTACTGGTGACACAGATGCCTGCTTAAATATGATATAGACATGCTCACTTCTGTATTTTAAAAGCTTTTTTTAAATTTGTTTTTTATATATCTGACCAACATAAATATACTATACATTATACTCTTTTATAAATGAAAAAAAATGCATCATTATGTAATGCTCATGGTGTATTTTTTCCTCCATGCATCAAAAATACAACCAAGATCAAGTATTTATTTAATGATTTAAGTAACAGTCTGCTGTGAGCATTCAGAGAATGTTATTTTAAGCCTCCATGATATTGCTCTGCATACCATCCTTAACAATTGGCCAAATTATTTTAAAGAATAACCTGCAGACAAAAATCATTTGGAACATACACAAGAAATATACACTGTCCTACTAATTTTATCTTTTATCTAAGTTTCAGATAGGAATGAAGTAATTCTCAATTTATTACTATTCTGTATCCCAGTCAATCTAGACTATAATAACATATGTAAATACTAATATCTAAGCCAAGTGCTGCCAAATGAATGTCCAGTCACTTGGTCTATTATGTAGATTTTTTTTTTTTTACTACATTGAAAAGCAGGTAATTCTTTACCCTAACAACCCTAACAAGGACTTCTTTTTCTTAAATCCCTTAGTAGACTCAATCAGTCCCAAATAAATCCTCATATAACCTTGTGTAAATAATTAGCAAATTAAAATTACTTTGGTAATTAACCCAAAATGCATACTCATTTTAAATATATGCTTCACTGTCTAACTTGTGACAGTTATCATTATTGTAGGAATTGTGGACTTGTCTGCTGCCTGTGACTTTATTGTGTGTGCAGGTTTGCTTGCCTGTGTGTTTGCATATGCAATTTGCATCCATAAATGTATGTGCTTGTAAACACATAAAACAATCTGTGATGTGATGAGAACAAAAAAAATCTAGTAATGAAAAGAATTGAACCTCAAAGCTAATAAAAGAAGTTTTCCTTCAGTTTCTTTAGAAGGTAAATCAAGACCATTGTGTGATACCATTTCTAACTCCTGAATTCTCAACTCCTATATTTACTTTGGACATTTCTCCATGTAGTTAATGAAGTGTGACACATGAAGACATGACAGTATGAATGACTTGCTAGTTAAATAGTTGTTGGTATCAAGGATGCAATTTTTTTTTTTTTTTTTCCAAGTTT
>NC_061830.1:7698546-7701046 GCF_019202785.1 Penaeus chinensis
TTATAATAAAAATAACACCATTGATATCCATAGCACTAGTAAATAATACATTTTTCCCACCAATTCAAATCACGTAAGGTCACAAGGTCTACTAATTGACTCCCTTGTGGCTAAGCACTAGCAGAGCCATCTATGTGCAGAGACATTTCACAAAAAATATAGAAAATGAGCACAGCATTTCCCCCAGCGGCATTGGGTTAAATAGCCATAAGTCCTGACATTTCCTAAGAAAATTATTTCCTTAGTTTCTAAGCAGAAACAGAACAAGTAAAACTTTATAAAATTTTATGGTGAAGCAAGGACTGTGTGCCTATTATAAATGAACCAAGATCTGAAATGTTGAGATCGGAGTATCAGTCATGTTTTTTTTATGGCATTCTATAACGAATACATTGGGTTGAAGAGGTAATGTTGGTCACTGTGTTAATCTTAAAGCAGAGTAAAGCATACATAAAAGTACCATTGGAAGAACCAAAGCTCATTTATACACCTGGCATCCTGATATGGGTCACCATTGTAGGCTTTAGGCTCAGGTTAAGTCAGTATTTACATCCGAGTCATGTGGACAAAAAAAAATTAGCCTTTGAGAAGAACAGCTTCTTTGAATTCAAGAGGAAGATGTTCTGCTAAGTGAATTTATATCCATTTGCTTATTAGATGGGCAATAACAAGAGTACACATTGTATGTGATGCACCTGTATTTTGGCTAAAGCATACAAAGAAAAATGACATGTAGCTGAAAAAATAGACAGGCTTCTTACAAGTGATTCACTTAGAAAGACTTGTGGGACAAGCTGTTTAGATTTCATTTTCTTTAGTAATGCCATTAAATTCTTTGTCTAACCAGGAAAATGTAGTGAACGCTGTAGTATTTTGTGAAACAGCTCTACACATAGATGGCTCCACAACTGCTCAGCCACCGAGGAGTCAATTAGTAGAGCTCATAACTTCACCTGATTTCTCCTTTCCGTAAGTTTTAAGGAATTATTATTATTTTGATTTTTCCTTTTTTTTCAACTGCTGTTATTATTATTACAGACATTATAATTATAATGTTATTAACAATACTAATAGTAATATAAGATGAAGGAAAATCTCCATATACCATGGAAACGGATAAACAGGTGAGATTAGTAGCACTAGTAATTGACACATTGGTGACTAAGAATGTGAGGAGCCATCTGTAAAGACAATATTCTAAATTCATAGTGGGCATGGTATGTCCTATCATGCCTCAGGTTAAACAAACTGCTAAACCACAGTGATGACAGATGACATACTATTCAAGCAAGTTTTTAAAAACAAAATAAATTTTGGACTTCAAGATAAAAATAACACCTTTCTCTCCTCTTGTCATTTCTTTTTATTTGTTTAGTCACAGTTTTACTAACACATTGTTTGTTATTAATACCAAGTAAAATTTATTCTCATATGGAAAAACTTATATTTGATTTCACAGTGAAAATTAGTTTTAAAAATTTGCATATCAATCAATACAATATTCTTTCAATTTGAATAATAATGAATAAATTAATACTTGAAGTGGACAGATATTCTAACACTGAAAGGAAAATACAAGTGCATTGACCAAGTAAAATATTTATATCTTTGCATATATTTACTTTCAGCTTTAATGCTGACTCAACCATACTTACACTTCCAAGTGCTTTCCATTGCAAAAGACTAGGAACCATTTTGTGAGGGTAAAAATGAAACTAAGTAGCTATGGGAGGCTAGTACTTCTGGATACAGACAATGTAAACTTCTCATACACACTGTATTACATAAGTAAAAGGCTGAAACAAATTAACCTTCCATCGAAAAATAAACCAAGTTGCGTACAAGCCCTTTCATAAGCCATCACAGAGGGCTTTTGAACTACATGAAACAGAGAACTGCATCATTTTTTCTTTTACTTCTTTATAAATAGAAGGGAAAGTTTATAGGCTGCCACCTAGCCTGTTTGGTTAGTTAGTTAAACCTAACTCTTTTAACAGCAATTGAGAGGGGGTTAATAGTCAACTTTTTCTTAATTCAAGCAAACTGGCAGTATGTGTCCATTAATATCTTCTGCTTGATAACATTATATAAGTCAACTTAGAATTTATAGCATTATGAATATTGAATCTAAACTATAAAATTTCAGCACAGATCCCAATCTAAACTTATTAACTGAACTGTAAAGCTTATCATCCACCGCAGTTAACAGATGGAAGTTTTGGCTTAGGCCTAGCCACAAAATGGAGATTCAATGTGGCTTAATCATAGTACAAATTTCAATCTCACATTTTCATCAGGTATAAATGAGTTTTGCTTTATGTAAAACCCTGTAGTAATACTGTCTTACACCACACATCTGTGCTGCAGTAACACAAAAACCTGATATATGTTTTATGTAAGTTGTGACTTAAGATATCACTGACAAGTCAGCATGTTCTAACATCCTAACACATTTCTAGATAGCTATACTGTGGGCACCTATCAGACAGACTAAATTCAT
>NC_061830.1:7726046-7728546 GCF_019202785.1 Penaeus chinensis
TTTGTGCGAAGTAATTAACAGGAAATTCCACCCCATGTTTCTCACGTCTCTAAGTGTTCTTGAGGAGTGAATAAAGCATTTCCTGTTTGCACTGTGGTAAATATTGACACAATATTTGCATTTTTAAGCATATCTGCTTACGGTTTTAAGATTCTAATACATACATACATACATGTATATATATATACACATATATTATATATATATACATATATATATATACATATATATATATATATATATATATATATATATTGGGAGAGTAAAGCAGCTTGACCATTGGGGCACGTTAAATCACGGACTTTTAACTTCCTTAACTCTAGCTCGTTTTTCATAGATGTATGTAGTTTATTACCGCCTGATCTGGTAGCCAGACTTCAAAGTACTATGCTTTGCATAAACAAATGTTTTCCTTGGTCTATTCTGAATTTTTGATAGCAAGTTTTGACTTTTCTATCTGTTATGAACTGCATAATAGCTTTGTCTCTTTATGCAACAAATAACTGGACATGTCTCGCTAATTGTAAAATAGTAGCGCCAAGATTGAAATTAGGCAAGCAATATGAGTAAACACGATTTATAAAATGGCGGATTGGTACACATTGAACCAGAAACAATCAGAGAATGGAGAAACAATATTTTAAGGTACCCCGTCATTTGATAAGAAGTGAATAATAGAATAAATGACACATGCACGATCTCTAATGTGCTAGTCTGTTAAAGCCCAATTTTAATAATTTAATTAATTTATGGAATAGTAATAATCTCTTATATTAAATAATCCGTAAAATTCATATTTTTTAAAAATTCAGATAGTTTGCAATTATATGCAAAGACTGACATTGGGACAGTTGTAGAGGTGGATAAAGGGCCTACAGTTTTCCAAGTTGCTCGTGATTGCAGGATATTATGCTGCGTTTTTTTCTAGCTTGTTTATTTTTTCGTGGTACCAGGATTTAAAGAATATCTTGGATATCTTCTAGATTAAATATAACCTCTGAGCCAACTTTTGTCTCCGCCGGGTTCTTGACTAAAGGTCAAAGAAGATACGTACTCTCTGTTTAATGCCGAATACCTCGGGAAATCGTAGACTAAACTTCAGATACCTTCTAAATCTTGCTGCCCATCACTGGTCCATACGCTGGAGTCCGAGCCAGTAAAAGCCGGGTATGACCCAGAGCAGGTAATCGATACGTTTTAGTTTGGAATAAGCTAATGTAACTAAAGGATTTAATATGATTTTGTATTTGTGTAAAGCGAATGATCGGATATAACATATTGGGTCCATAATGAAACGGGGCCAGAGAAAAGGCACATTCCTCTTGTCGGTATGCCATTTTCAGTGAGTTCGAAAAGTTTCGTTCTCTCTCCTCTTGTTTCAAGGTGTTATGTTCAAATCGAGTCATAACTGTAATATAGGATAAATACTGTGTATACTGTTAAGGTAGGGTTATAACACAAAGCTGACTAATGTGTTAAATGGTCATATTACCAGGCATTATCTATATCTATATGTATCTATGTATCTATATCTATATCTATATCTATATCTATATCTATCTATCTATATATATATATATATATATATATATATATATATATATATATATATATATATTCACATTGGGTTGGTCGCCCGCACATTTGGTCAAAGGTCAAACAAGGTCTCTTTTTGCCTCTTTTGCACAGCTCAGGTGTTGGTCGGCAACACTAGCAAGCAGGGAGCTTAAAGAATCACAGGGACCCTAGCGAGTTGATAGGAAATAGATTTCAATATTTGCATTTTTTTAAAGGGTAAACTAACACCAAGACAGTATGGCGGTAGCATTACTGGTATTTACCATTTTGATTGATTTACTAGATTTACCTAATTGAAAATCGGTATTCACTCATTCTTCCATCTTGATAAATATTTTATTAATGTATCTGATTTTCTATTGATCTCAGTATCATAGGTTTAACCTTCCAAGTATATATGAAGAGAAAAGAAAAATCCTAGAGCAGAAATCGTATCACACATAGTTTTGACATTACTGTAGACTATGTTATAACTCCAGTTTATTACTTCCTTAACTAATATTGAATTGGGGGATGTTCAAACCAGCGACGAGTGTGCTATGTTTACCCAAAGTGAGTGTGGTTGGAGTATGGGGAAAATGGTGATGCATCTGCAGTTCGATTATATTTGCTGGTAAGATTTGATTGAAACCATAGATTGTGTGAACCTTAGCAGACTGGATTGATTTCAGCAAGGTCTATTCAAGTAAGGTATTGTAAGTTTGTCTTTCTGCATAGCTTTGGCTGATAAGAGTACTGGAGTACCAGTGAGAATGGGCTTTGAAGGATGAAACGGTAATGAGCAGGAACTATTATAATGTTTTGGATTTTATCTCCATGATTTATTTATTTATTGAAAAATTTCTGCCGTGTCAGCATCTAAGGTCATCAGCGGCATATTCAAAATATATTGATAACATGAGGCTTAGGGGCAAAGCCCCTA
>NC_061830.1:7733546-7739469 GCF_019202785.1 Penaeus chinensis
GTGTGTGTTGTGGTGGTGTGGTGTGTTGGTGGTTGTGGTGTGTGGTGTGGTGGTGTTGTGTTGTGGGTGTGTGGTGTTGTTGTGTGGGTGTTGTTTGTGGGGTGTGTGTGTTGTGTTGGTTGGTTGTTGGTGTTGTGTGTTGTTGTGGGGTGTTGGTGTTGTGGGTTGGTTTGTGTGGGTTGTGTGGTGTGTTGTTGTGGTGTGTTGTGTGTGTGTTGTGTGGTTGTGGTGGTGTGGTGTGTTGTGGTGTGTGGTGTGTGTTTTGTGGTGGTTGTGTTGTGGATGGTGTGGTTGTGTAGTGTGTGGTGTGTTGTTGTGGTGTTGGTGTGGTGTGTGTTGTGGTGTGGGTGGGTTGTGGTGTGTGTGTGTGTGTTTGTTTGTGTGGGGTGTGTGTGGGTGGGTGGTGTGTTTGTGTGTTGTGTGGGTTGGTTTGTGGTGGGTTGTGTGTGTGTGGTGTTGTTGTGGTGGTGTGTGTGGTGTGTGTGTTGGGTGTTGTGTGTGTGTGTGGGTGGGTGTGGTGTGGTTGTGGTGTGGTGTTGTGGTGGGTGTGTGGGGTGTTTTGTGTTGGGTGTGGTGTGTGTGTGTGTGTGTGGTGGTGGGTGGTGGTGGTGGGTTGTGTGTGGGTGTGGTGTGTTGTTGTTGTGGGGTGGATGTGGGTGTGTGGTGGTGTGTGGTGTTGTGTGGTGGGTGGTGGGGTGTTTGTGGTGTGTGGGGTGTTGTGTGTTGGTGTTTGGGTGGTGGTGGTGTGTGGTGTTTGTGGGTGTGTGGTGTGTGGTGTTGTGGGTGTGTTTTGTGTGTTGAGTGTGTGTGGTGTGGTTGTGTGGGTGGGTGTGTGGTGATTGGTGGGGTGTGTGTGGTGTTGGTTGTTGTGGTGTGTGGGTGGGGGTGGTGGTTTTGAGTGTGGTTTTTGTGTTGTGTGGTGTGAGTGTGTTGGGGGTGTGTGTTGGTGGTGGTGTGTGTTGGTGGTGGTGTGTGTGTGTGTTGTGTGGTGTTTTTGGTGTGTTGGTGTGTGTGTGGTGTGGGTGTGGTGTGTGTGTGTGTTGTGTGGTGTGTGTTTTTGTTGTGTGGTGTTGTGAGTGGTGTGTGGTAGTGGTTGTGGTTGGTGGTGTTTTGTGTGTTAGTGGTGTGTTGTTTGTGTGTGGTGGTTTTTGTTGTATGGTGGTGTTGTGTTGTGTGTTGTTTTGGGTTGGGGTGTGTGTTTGGTGTTGGGTTTTGGTTTGGGTGGGTGGGTTGTGTGGGGTGTGTTTGGGTGTTGATGTGTGTGTGTTTGTGTGTGTTGTGGGGTGTTGTGTGGTTTGGTGTGGTGTGTGTGTGTGGGTGGTTGTGTGGTGTTTGGTTGTGGGTTGTCTGTGGTGTGGTGGTTGGTGGTGTGTTGTGTTTTGTGTTGTGTTGTGTGTTTTGGTTGGGTGTTGTTGGTGTTGTGTGTGTGGTGTTTGTGTGTGTGTGGTGTGTGTGGGTGTGGGTGTTGTGTTGGTGGTGGGTGTTTGGGGTGTTTTGTTGGTTTTGTGTTGGGTGGTGGTGTGGTTTGTGGTGTGTGTTGTTTGTTGGTGTTTGTGGTGTGGGTGTGTGTGGTGGGGTGTGTGTTGTTGGTGTGGTGTGGTTGGAGTGTGGTTGGTGTGTTTGGGGTGGGTTGGTGTGGTTTTGGTGTGGGTGTGGTGTTGTGGATGTGTGTGGTGTGTGGTGTGGTGTGTTGTGAGTGTGTTGTGTGTGTGGATGGTGTGTGTGGTGGTGTGGTGTTGTGTGTGGTGGTGTGTTTGTGGTGTGTGGTGTGGGTGTGAGGGTGTGTGTGTGTGTGTGTGTGTGTTTGTGTGTGTGTGGATGGTGTGTGTGTGTGGTGTGTGTGTGTGGATGTGTGTGTTGTGTGTGTGGTGTGTGTGTGTGTGTGGTGTGTGTGTGGGGTGGTTGTGGTGTGTGTGTTGTGTGTGTGTGTGTGTGTGTGTGTGTGTGTGTGTGGAATGTGGGTGTGTGTGTGTGTGTGTGTGTGTGTGTGGATGTGTGTGTGTGTGTGTGGTGATGTGTGTGGGGTGGGATGTTGTGTGTGTGGTGTGTTGTGTGTTGGGTGTGGATGTGTGTGTGTGTGTTGTGTGTGTGTGTGGTTTGGTGTGTGTGTGCTGTGGATGTGTGTGGGTGTGTATGGAGTTGTGGAGTGTGGTGTGTGTGTGATGTGTGTGTGTGTGTGGATGTGTGTGTGTGTGGGGTGTGTGTGTGGATTGTGTGTGGTGGGTGTGTGGTGTGTGTGTGGTGTGGTGTGGGTGTGTGTGTGTGTTGTGTGTGATGTTATGTGTGTTTTTGTGTGTTGTGAGTGTGTGTGTGTGTGTGTGTGTGATGGTGTAGTGTGTGTGTGGCTGTGTGTGTGTGTGTGGTGTGGATGTGTGTGTGTGTGGTGGGGTGTGTGGTGTGTGTGTTGTGTGTGTGTGGTGTGGTGTGTTGTGTGGATGTGTGTGTGGGTTGTGTGTGTGTGGATGTGTGTTGTGTGTGTGTGTGTGTTTGTGGTGTTGTGTGTGAGTGTGTGATGGTTGTGTGTGTGTAGTGGGTTGTGTGTGTGTGTGTGTGTGTGAAGTGTGTGTTGTGGTTGTGTGTGTGGATGTGTGTGTGTGTGTATGTGTGTATATGTGTGGTGTGTGTTTTAGTGTGTGTGTGTGTAGTTGTTGGTGTGTGATGTTGTATGTGTGTTTGTGTTGTTTGTGTGTGTATGTGTAGTTGTGTGTGTTAGTTGTGTGTATTTTGAGTAGTGTATATGTTTTGTGATAGATTATTTTATATGATATATATATAGTTATTGATTTTATTTATTTGTAGTTTTATGTGATTTTTATATATATATATTTATTTATTTTATATTATATATTATTTTTATATATATTATATATATTTAATATTATATATTTTATTTCATAATTTATATATTTATATTTATATATATATTTATATATTTATATATATTATATATATTTTATTATTTATATATATATATTATATTTTATTTATAATATATTTGTTTTATAATATTATATTTATATTATATATTATATATTTTTTAATTTATTATATATTATATATTTATTTAATTATATATATATATATATATTTTATATATATTATTATTATATTATATATATATTTAATATTATATATTATTTATATATTATTATATTATATAATTATATATTATATATATATATTATTTTATATATATATTTATATATATATATTATTTTAATTATATATATTATTCTATATTATATTTATTTTAATTAATATTAATATATATATATATATATTTATTTATATTTTATATATATATATTTATTTATATTATTATATTATTATTAATTTATATTATATTTATTATATATATATTTTTAATTATATATTTATATTATATATTCATATATATATGTTTATTATTATATATTTTTATATTATATTTATATATATATATTATTATATATTATTATATTTATTTATATAATATTATTATTTATTTAATATATTATATTATAAATATTTATATTTATTTATTTCTTTATTTTTATATTATATTATATAATTTTTTATATATTTTATAATATATTTTATATTATTAAATATATTAATTTATATATATATTTATATATATTATATTATATATATATTATTATTATTATATATATATTTATTTATATATATATATATTATATTAATATATTATATATATAATTATTTATATATTGTAATATATAATATATTAATATATTTATATATATATATCATTTATTAATATATATTATATATATTATATATTTATATAATATTATTATATACTTATCTATATTATATATATATATATTTAAATATTATTATTTATATATATTTCATATATATAATATTATATATATATTTATATATTTATTATATATATTATATTATTATATATATATATTTATATATTTATATATAATTTATATTTAATATTATATATTTTATTCATATTTTATAAACTATATATTTAAATATATATATATATAATATATTTTTATATATTCTATATATATTAATATTTTTATATTATTTATTTATTTTTTATTATATATATAATATTATATTATATATTAATATATTATATATATATATATATATTTATTATAATATATTATATATATATATTATATATCTTTATATATTTATATTATTTTATTATTTATATTTATATATATTATATAATTATAAATTCATATATAATTATTATATTATATATATATTCATAATTTTATTTATTATATATATATATATATTTATATTATATTTATATATAAATATTATTATAATATATATACATATTTTATATTAATATATATATATATTAATAATATTATCTATTTTAATATATATATATTATATTATATATAATATATTATATTATTATATTATATTTATATATAATTTATATTAATTATATTTATTATATATTCATATATATAATATATAATATATATATATATATTATATATATATATTATTTATAATAATTATAATATATATATTATTTTAATTATATTTATATTATATATTATATATATATTATATATATTATATTATTCATATACTATATATAATATATATTATATATATAATATATATATATATTATATATATTATTAATATTTATATAATATTATATATATATATTATTTATATAATTTATATTATATATTTATATATAATATATATATTATATTTATATATATTTATATATATATATATATATATATTTTATATATATTATTAATCATATAATATATTATTTATATATTTTATATTATAAATTATATATATATTATATAATATATTATTATATTTATATATTCTTATTTATATATATATTATATTTATTCTTATATATATATATAATATTATATTTATATATATTTATAATATATATATTTATTTATATATTCATATATATAATATATATATATTTATATTATTTATATATATATTATTATATATATATATTATTATATTATTTATATATTCTTATATTATATTAATTATAATATATATTTATATATATTTATTATTTATATATTCATTATATTATATATTATTATATTAATATTATATATAATAATATTTAATTATATATATATATATTAACTATTATATATTTAATTATATATATATATATTATATATATATATATTATTATATATATATAATATATATATATTTATATATATATATATATATTTATATAATATTAATTATATATTATATATATATTATTCATTATTATATATATATCTATTATATATATAATATATATATATATTCATATTATATATATTATATTATATTCATATATATATTTATATTTATATATATATTAATATTATATATTATATATATATATATTTATATACATATATATATATATCATATATATATATATTCATATATTATATATATATATTATATTATATATATATACATATATTATATATATAATATATTATATATATATTATATATATATTATATATATATATTATTTTAATATATATATATATACATATTCATATATAATATATATATATATATATATATATATATAATATTCATATAATATAATTATATACGTTAATTATATATATTATAATATATTCATATATATATATATATATATATATATATATATATATATATATATCATATATATATATATACACACATTATACACACAATTAGACAGATCATATTATTATATATATTCTATATATATTTATATATATATATTATATTACTATATATATATATATATTATATATATATATATATATTACTACTAATGTTAATATATTAAACATATTTATATATTATATCATAATTATATCAATTAATTATTATATTGACTGTATATATATATTTGCACACTATATAATTTT